>NC_135075.1:26470621-26670621 GCF_051107435.1 Chaetodon auriga
TCATAGCCAATCATGATACTATCACCTGTTACCAATGATCCTGTTTACCTGTGGAATATTCCAAACAGGTGCTTCTTCCACAACTTTCCCAGTCTTTGACTTGTTGGAGTTTGCCATGTCTCTACAGATGCCCAGAATGGACAAATCATACACTGAGTCTAGAGAGGGCCTTTCACGGTATTCAGCTGGTTGCAGTCTGCAACCTCTCTGCTAGATGCCACTGAATCCTACACGCTGGACCGTTAATGTGCATCCAAGCTGAGTGAAGAGACAAAATCCACAGTCCTCTTTCCCTGCAAAATGTATTTGAAAGTTTATCTGAAAGGCTTCAGCAGTCAGTTTAACAAATCAAGTGTCTTCCAAAATCCCCTTTGTGCTATCTCTTCATTTCATTCAAATGCTGTATGCGGAAACAGAGGGAACTTTATACAAAAAACACTAATTCAATTTGTCTATGACTGCTGAAGCCTCATATCAGCTTCAAATAAACTTAAAAATACTTTTACGCAGAGCAAGGGCAGAATTTTGTCTCCTATCACTTTCACTGGAAGCATGTTAGGGATTTCTTGATGTCCAGGAGAAACGGAGAAATGATTACATCAAGAATCACCTCAATATTCACCTGGCTATTGTTTTAAGTCAGACTTGGAAAAAAAATGTGACCCTATCCTTTTAACTGGTCTAAAATTTGCCTATTTTGTGAGACTGGTAGACAAAAGGAGAGATAAAAAGAGAAGCTGAGAAGAAAATTAATGCAATTTTCCAGATTTTTTTTATTTGCAATTATTACTCATTCCTAGTCACTGACGTACAACAGATTTGTGTGGCCAAAAGTTGATCATGCGATTCAAAATCCATGCTCATTAATGTGCTGCTGTAACTGCCTGCACTCCTCCGGTTTCAGTCTTTCCACCAGATGTTGAACCTGGCTGCAGGGATTTGCTCCCATTCAGCATCAATAAGGTCCAGCACTGATGTTGGGCGATCAGGTCTGGCTCACAGTCGGTGTTCCAGTTCATCCCAAAGCTGCTGGATGAAACTGAGGTCAGAGCTGTGTGCAGGCCAGTCCAACTTCTTCCACACCAAACTGGGAAAACCATTTCTTTCTGGCTTTGTGCAGAGGGGTATTGTCATGTTGAAACAGGAATGGTCCAAACACAAACTGTTGACACAAAGCTGGAAGTTCACGATTGACTATTATTGTGTGTTACAGCATTAAAGTTGAGGGGCTGTCCAAATACTTTTGGTCATATAGTATATAAAGGTAATGTATGATAATATACCACTTGTAGACCTCCAGTACTTCACTTTGTGCTTCAGCTCCAAGGAGACTGAGGGGATGATTTAGAAATGTCATACAGAACATGAACACTAAGAACAAAACCAGCACCAGTAAGTCTCTGTCTGTCTGTCTGAACACATCTTCTGTCAGTCCAACCATCAGCTTGTCCGTCAGTCGTTGACTTTGCGAACTCGTCGGCAGAACGTCCAGTGATGTTCCACTGTGTTCTCATTGGCCCGTTCACTCATGTGGTGAACACGTGTGTTGCGTATTGTGAAACCCTGAAAAATAATGACAAAGAAACATTAATGAATTCATTTTATGATTAAAAAAATACTATGTTGTATTGTGTGTAGACTTGATCAAAACACTGCATATGGCTGGACAATGTCTGGTAAACGTGCTCCTGAGGGCATAACTGAGAACTGCCTGCACCTTGCTGAACAGCTTTGTTTATGCTGGACACAGTGTTCCTGGCGTGAGGGTTTGTGCAGTGAAAGTGATATAATCTAACCTCTTGGTTGCAGTGGGTGATTATGTCTCTTGCAATTTTTGAGGCTAGGGACAAACTGTGCACATGGGGCCTTTCATTCCAAGATGGACAAATTAGAAGGCACAAGACATTAGTTCATTACAACACAACTGAGAACACGAATGCCACAAATACTGATAAGATCAAGTTTTACATTTAATATAAAACTACTTTATTAATCCCCAAGGGCAAATTCAATGGTTGTATAATGGCGATTAAATGTCTCCATGAAGAGACATGAGTTTGCAATTCATTACATTTCTTCCTCAGCACTGAGGAGCTGCACAGCCACGTACAGGCATGTTTGCTTGACGCCATTCTTCTGCTAACACTTGTTGACTTCTTGTTCTTCACAGAATGTTTTGTTTGTTTCTTTGTACACCTCTTGGGTGTTTCGGAAAAAAAAAACACAAAGGATTGTGTTGAGGACAAACGTCTTTGCATGCACTCTTAGCTCACATGCCATCTGCAGAAGCCTGGGCCACGGTGTCTCGAGCAGGCATAAACAAAGCTTAACAGCCTCCTGAGCAAGTAGTTCAGGACTCTTTGCACCTACTCGTTTAGAATTCATTGTGCTGTTTTCTGTGGATTTTATTTCCTGCTTGTTCACATGCAACACACATGTCCATGATGAAACATCTGTCCTCATGTTTTTCAACAAAATAAACGCTGTAATATTGACCACTAAGCCAACAATCAATTTCTCTGATTGATCTAAACAGTGATTTTGACGAAGATAATGTCCAACACACAATCTCAAAGATGAGATAAAAGCCACACACAGCTTTGGAGATGAAGTCAAGCAGGTGGACACGCAGGCTGACTTCCTGCTGGTGGTCACATGGTCCGAAGGTGAAGGACACCTGGTAGTCTCTGGTGTCCATCATGTGTTTGTTCCACTTTGTGAAACTACTCGAGATGGACTCCAACACTGCATGGACCTGAAAACAGAGAGTCACATGACTAATTATTCAAAATGTCTTCATTAATCTTGTGTTTTTCATTTTAGCCTAAAATACAAATGTCAGTGGGCAACACAGATACATTTGTCTATCTCAGACTAGGTTATTTAGTGTTTTTTGTTTCTGGATATCAATATTTATTGGAATAAATTTTCTGGCAAATCAACCAAGACAAAACAAACAGATAGGAAGTCCTGTTTTTTTCTAAACCAGCAAATAAATAAATAAATTGAGCTACTTCTCATCACATTAATGCCAAAAATCATACAAAAATCTAGTATTACCAGAAATCAGACCTTGCTCATTGATTCGTAACCTTGCCCACAATGATATAACACAGCCAAAAGTACTTTATTAAAGGGACAGATACCACAGTAGAAATAGTATAGAAACTTTTCTGACATTTGCCAAATTCATATCTCATTTATTTTACATATTGTCGTGACACCTATTCCTACTTGCAGCTCACAAAAAATAATAGAAATCATAGCACATTTACAGTAATAAAACAGGTGGGGAGTCCCACGCATTCCATCTCTGTGGGGTCATTATCAGTGGTATCAAATAGAGCCCTGAATTCCTCAGAGGAACAGCACCGAGCCACAGGTTTAGATATGTGGATGACACATGGGTCAAAATCAAAACCCAGGAAGTGTAAACCTTCACAAAACACATCAACTCAGTGGACAGAAATATAAAGTTCACACAAGAGGAATGTCAGGAACAACAGCTTGGCCTTTTTGGACTGTTCCACACACAATGAAGAGGCCAGGAACCTCCACATTGGAATATACAGGAAACTGACACACACCGACCAATGCTGGGACCTCAGCACGTGGATGAACAAAGACAGAACTGCATGTGAAGGCAAAAGCCTGAACAAAGGCCTACATGTAGGATCCAAAGCCAAATAATGAACTCAGAACAAAGGACAAAATCCTGTCAGGTCTTGAAAATCCCACATAAGTGTCAGATCTGGCCTGGATCCAAATCCTGGTTTTGCATTGGCCAAGACTCACCTGAAGTCAGCCATGAGACCAAGAACCAAGAGACCAACTCTGCAGGTGGTGAAGAAGAACAAACGCAACAACATTGTCATTCCATTCATGCCTTGAGTATCTGAGAAACTCAAGAGGATTTTCAACAAACACTGCATTCCTGTGCAACTGTTGTACCTAAAACACTGCACACCCAAACACAAGAAAAACAACTGTGTGTGCAGCCCAATGCAGTGAGGAATGGACAAACCCGCATATGGGGGGAAACTAAAAAAACACTGAACAAATGCATGATTCAGCATGCATGCAGTTTTTTCCCGTCTGCTGTCAGCCTTACCAACAAGGCCCGGAACCCCCCCCGACACTCTTCACATTCCACCTTGGACTCATTCTGTGACACTGACTGATATAAATATAACTCTATGCGTTACATTAACGCTCAACTTGGACTTCTTTCTGGAAAACAGACTGTGTTTCCGGTAAATAGCAACAACATAAACAGACTTGTGTATATATATTTAAATTGTTATATTTTATGCTCTTATTTTGGTAGATGTGTCATGCACCAATTTCACCAGAAAAAATTCCTTGTATGTGTAAAAGCGTACTTGGCAATAAAGCTTTTTCTGATTCTGATTCTGATTCTGATTCAGCACAGGAGGACCAACTCCTCAGACCAAGAGTCTGCAGTCACTCAAAAAGATAAGGGACACTCATTTGAGGACAACAATGTACATATTTTGGACATCCCTCAACAAAGGAGATCTTCAACACCACTTATCCCCTCATACAATACTGTTCTTTTCTACCTTCTGAGGAGATTTAACAACCAAACTGTTCAAGGCAGATCGCCACCCACCCAGATCCTGGTTCTGCCTGAGGTTACAGCCTGTTAAAAGGAAGTTTTTCTTTGCAACTATCGCCAAGTGCTTGTTCATAAGGGAATTGCTGGGTCTCTGTAGATAGAGTGTGCTTTGTACTAGCTCTATATGGAAAGTGTCCTGAGACAACTTCTGTTGTGATTTGGTGCTATATAAATAAAATTAAATTGAATTCACCGTTGCCCTTGTGACAACTCCCCACCCCTTGGATGAGAGGTAGAACATTTACAAGCTTCTACAACCAAGTCCAGTGGCCCTTGATTCAACCCTCCTTGGGTATGGACTGAAACATCGTAGCAGACCTAAATTTCCAAAACAAACGTGAGAAATGCTGTTAAATTGCATTTTATGACACAAAATGCTATGTAGCGACAGCATAACTACAAACATTGGTCGATTGTGGGAAAGATGTGTAGATGCCCACGAAGCAGCACATATTACTGGGACCAAAATGTTTCAAATTTTGTGAAGGTTAGGGGTTATTCAGAGTTGTTTGACTCCATGAATGAACAGGGAAAATACAGAGACAGGAGCAGACCGGAGGGTCAACAGATACATAAGATAATAGTGCATATAATAATGTTCAATCAATACAACCCTCACCAGAGCTGTTACCAGTTACCTTAGTGGTGATGGTGAGCTGGGTGATGATGACTGCAACGGGGTTGGAGTACTTGGACAGCTTCCTGGTGCTGGACAGCTCCACCACCTCCTCGTAGGTGTCTGTGGGGTAAAGCAGCATGGGTTTGGGGTCTCCCAGGCACTGGATCAGGGGCTCGATCTGATAGAAGTCAGCCTCCTTCCTGAGCAGTTCAGTCTCCTTGAAGTCGCACGGCAGCGTCAGCTCTGATGTCCGCAGGAAGTTGAGGATGTAGCTGAAGCAGCAGAAACAGAGACAAGATCAGTGCAGACTGCTGAGCTGATGATTCTGTAAAACTCTAAGCTGTCAGTGTAAGTCAGGACAGGAAGGGAGAGAGCTGCTGTACAACTCAAGAGTAAGAATAGTTTGTTTCAGTCTTCTTGACATCTGAGTTTCACATTTATGCTCAGAATTCACTTCTTTCTTAAGGCACAAGCCATGTGTTATGCTGTATTTTTCGTATTGTCAGCAAATCCCACGAATAAAAACAAAATCAACGTGTTAGCTCGTATCTCAGGAGTTTCTGACTTCCCCAAAACAGCTCACAAATACAGTCGTCCTCAAAATTATTCATACCCTTGCTAATTCTTGTGATTTTTTAATTTAGTGATGAAATGAATGCAATTTTTCAAGTTTGTGTACCAGTTATAAGTGACCAACAATTGAAAGAATGACAACAATACAAAATTCAAAAAAATCTTTATTTCAGAGGTATTTTATTGATGGATTCCCAAAAAATGCCATGTTCATATTTATTCATACCCTCGTCCTTTGTCTTTCTTTAATAGTCAATCGCATAGCCTTTGTTCTTTATGACTGCTTCTAGACGATTCTTGTACGTGTCCACAAGCTTCCTGCATGTCTCCTGTGGGATGTTGGCCCACTCTTCCTTGGCGAAAGCCTCAAGCTGGGTCAGATTGGTCGGTTTCCTAGCCATCACTCTGGTCTTCAAGTGATGCCACAAGTTTTCAATGGGGTTCAGGTCAGGACTTTGACTTGGCCATTCTAGGACGTTGACATCATTGTCTTTGAACCATTTCTTCACTACCTTGGCAGTGTGTTTAGGATCATTGTCTTGCTGGAACGTCCAGTTGTGGCCAAGCTGGAGTTTCTCAGCAGATTCCTTCACATTTTCATCAAGGATCCTGATGTAATCCTCCTTTTTCATGGTTCCTTGGACCTTGACGAGATTCCCTGTGCCACTGGAGGAGAAACATCCCCATAGCATTATGTTCCCACCACCATACTTGACAGTGGGCACAGTGTTCTTCGGTCTGTAGGCTTCTCCTTTCTTTCTCCAGACATACTGAGTATCCATATGGCCAAATAACTCCAACTTTGTCTCGTCAGACCACAGGATGGTTGACCAAAAGCTGGGATCTTGCTTCAGATGACGTCTAGAAAAGGCCAGGCGAGCTTCCAGATGCTTCTTCCTGAGCAATGGCGTCTTCCGAGGTGTACGTCCATGGAGACCTCCTCTGTGCAAAACTCGCTCGATGGTGGACCGTGACACCTGTGTCCCTGCCTGGTCAAGCATTTCAATTAGGGCCTTGGTTGTGGTCTGTGGGTTGTTGTTGACCTCTCGGCAGATTTTCCTGGCAAGTTTAGAGGACACCTTACGCTTTCTGCCACGCCCACTGAGGTTTTTAACAGTGTTGAACCTCTTGTGCTTGTTGATGATGCTCTGGATGGTTGACACAGGGACATCATACTGCTTGGAAATGGCCTTATAACCCTTTCCTTCACTGTAGGCACATACAAGACGGTGACGTAGGTCCTCGCTGAGCTCCTTCTTCTTGACCATGATGACCAGAAATTGAGAATGACCTGAGCACTTTTCCCCTATTTATACTCTTCTGGAAGGATGGGTTTTTTTTGTTTTTAAATCAGTGTTTAACATTTGGTCAACAATGTTAAAGGGTTTTATTCCATTGTGACACCTTAAAGTAACTACTTGACAAAGATTACCACATTTGGTACATTTTTGTTGAAATATTGTCAGGGGTATGAATAATATTGAACATGGCATTTTTTGGGAATCCATCAATAAAATACCCCTGAAATGAATATTTTCTTAAATTTTATATTGTTGTCATTCGTTCAATTGTTGTTCACATATAACTGATACACAAACTAAAAAAAAATGTAATATTTCGTCACTAAATTAAAAAATCACAAGAATTAGCAAGGGTATGAATAATTTTGAGGACGACTGTATATAGTTTCATGTTTATGAGGCTCATTAATTTCCTAAAACAGCTGGTCACTACAGTTTTGAAGATCATTCAACAGGAATAAATACTGTTAGGTATTACTGTTTGTTAGGGACTACTTTCTGCAGCGAAGTAATCCACACTTGGTGCTTTAGGCAGCAGGACGGTGTGGGATTGAGTTCATCCCACAAAATACAGAGTTAATCCTCTTTGTGGTAGCCATTTTAGGACATCTCAGACTCAGTTTGTCAGGCTCAGCTCTTCACTATCAAACTTTCACTGATCGAAACAGGATTTTAGCATAACATGGATCCAGTTAAAGGGAAATTTTGCCACGTTTTATGTGGATGTTCATTCAGTGTGGATGATAAATGTAGCCAATTGTAGTAATAAATTCCTCAGTGCCTGCTAAATTGACCGAGACAGCTGAGTTCTCCTGCTCGTGCTGGCAGTGCTTACATGTACCTTTGCATTTTTAGAGTAACTTGTCCAAAGCTGGTCATTAAAGCTCATGGGAAGGGATTAAAGGACAGCATTGTAGATGAAGGGCAAGTGGTGTTGTAAACCTCCTCCTTTGTTGAGGGACATAACCATGACCTCGACGACAGAGAATCTTCACAGACATGTTAGAAACTAGCCCTATTTGAAACTTGATTAAAGTGTGATGCATTACAACACAGTTACACGACTTTGTTTGAGCACCAACATGATCATTATTTCAATGTGCCACTGATAGCTGGAATGCTTATTGTGAACAATAGGTGACTTGCTAGTAGGTTGCTAGCATGTTCCTACTTGTCAGCTATCATCCTATGGCCAAATGTACCTTTTTACAGGCTGATCTGAAAGTCTAACTTTTAACTAAATTACACTCTGTGTTGAATAAAAACTTTTCCTGCATCATCACTTAGTTGTGGGTGGGCTCTGGGACAGCAAAGCAACTATCAGCTGACCTAGACACCAGTTCAAGAAGCATTGAATGCCTGGATCCTCATGATGAGAGCTTCCATTCAGAATCAAAGGCAACTGTGTCTCAGTCCACTGTGTTAGAACTCTTCAAGATGGGCCAGAAGGGTGGATCACCTCTGAGCAACACCAACGTTTCATTTTTTTTGGCACAAAGATGAAGGTCGCATTGGGACTGTCTCAAAGGACATTGTGGCTCTTTGCAATCATCCCCTGGTTGCCAACAGTGCAGCTCTGTTGCATGAACCATCAAGCAAGGAGGCCAGGAAGAAGAAGAATAAATGGTTTGAGGCAGAATCCCTAGCCTATAAGGACTTGTATGCTCTGGTCCAAGAAAAGCATCTTCTAAAGAACTTCCACAACATGGTGGCCACTTCAAACATTCAGGAGTGCACTGTACTTTGCATCAGTTGCTTTTTAAAAGCAACAAAGTGGTAGAATCCTCATTTCTGAAAACAATGCATTTTCTGACATCACACAGGTCCGTTGGAAGTTTCCCACTCTGCAATGTTAGCTAGATGCCAAGAGGCAAAACAGTTCTCCTAAATGTGCATAACAGAAAGAGGGCAATTTGCTGTTTGGTAGCACAATGAAAATATTGTTAAGTGGAAACCTGCCATTAATGGTAAAGGTATGAAACGCATACATGTTGTGTAGGAATTGTTATTAATTTCATTGCTTTAGTATATTTTACAAAAGAATACCATATAATCTTTTTTGTATGCTGACAGAGTCAACAGAACATAGTGCAACATAGGCAGAACATAGGCATGTATGTCTTTTCCTATTCCTCAATATCAAATCTTGACTGTTTGTGTGTCTCCTTTATTAAAGAATTCCACCACAGTATTTTGTTTTTATACATAATAGCAACTACTATGTTCTTTCAAGTTTCCCTCAATATCTTTTTGGTCACTTAAGCTGAGTTGCAAAGGAAACTTGTTTATAGCTGGAGGACCAAGCGATGGGTTGTGAAGACAAAGCTCAAACGCACAACTTCAGAGGGCGCCTTGATGAACTTGTCATTGCATGAAGATGGAACCCAGCCATTCCTTTAAAGTGTCATCACTCCAGCTCCCCCAGCCTGCTCTTCCTCCAAACATTGCAGCAGTCCCAAAACCATCCAAAGAGGAAGCAACTGTGAAACACCAGTCCCGATTTCCAAAGTGATGTAATGTGAAGTCAAGCAAAAAGGGCTGAAGACAAATAAAAATACTGCGCAATTCAATATGTTGTTAGTTTTTCCTGGCCTTGCAAAGCCTGGAATAATTGAGTTTGGAATGGGTGTTCTTCAAAATGTCTTTTCAGGCAGTCATTCCAGGCTGCAGATACACCAAGTTACCTTTGAAATAACAGATCTTGACTGTGGAGAGAACTCTGGCATTTACTGAAACCTTGTTTTTAAAAATGAATAAACATTTTGTACGCTGCATTGATATTTCATCTTGTTTAATTTTTTTTACCATATGCCTCAAGTTAAAAAGTGCAGAACAGGTTCTGTTCAGTTGTCCTGTTCCCATAACAGGTTGAAATAGGGTGTCAAAGCACTCTTTCCTTTTCACCTTGAAACCCACCACAAAGGTTTACTTTTCACCTATGTATCATCCTCTCTCCCCGCAAAAAACTACTTTTCTTTGTTTTGGAAGAAAATGCAGTGCATCTCTCCTCTGAAGTAAAATGTGAATGACCTCTGCACAAGGCAGGTTTTCTTGCAGTCAGTACAAAGGTTTTCAGAAAACCACTTGCCCATCATTGCTGTGTATCATCAGCCTAGCCTTGCTATTACTTTGTTGACCAAAACATAGCATTAGGTAACAAAATTACTGACTTAATGGTCATCTGCCCTGTCGGCCCTGCTGGTTTGGGTTGTCAGCTCAGGTTCTGGATGGTCCCTGCCTGTCATTTCCTCTAGCAAGGCTAATGCTACTACAGCCTTGGTCTCTTGCATTTCTTCGAGTATAGACTCAGTCACATTTTGGGATGCCATTATCCTTGTTGTTTGCAATACAAGCAAAGAGAATAAGGAAGTTTTGCGTTTGAGCGGCACGTAGAGCAAGTTCTCTGGATACCCAGAGGCGGAGACTAGAGACCAAGATGAAATAGCCTGTAGTTATAGTCACAACTATGTCTCTGTACTTGTCAAATGATGGCACCGGTGTCAGAAAAACAATTTTTGCATCTGCACCCCTGGGACACAGATAACATCAGCAACAACTGCAGGTGTTTTCAAACTATATCCCTAACTTAGATAGATCAGGATAAGGTTGAAAATCAGCTAAATGGTCCTTCAAAAGGCTGATATGCATCTAAGTAATTATTAGATGTTAGCATGTGTTTTGCATGTAACATTTTGCATGTCAGCATGGATATGGTGCTAGCTTGTCACAAGCTAACTATGCAAAGATATTCCAAACAGAATATATACATGCATTTACATACTGGGTTTACTGCAGGGTAAATGTGATTCATCTGATCAGCTAGCCGCAGATATAGAATTCTACTGCATGGACACACACTCACATACACACTCACACTATTGTTCAATTCAGCACACACGCCATCTACTGAACATCTGTCTGTGCTCTCCATTGCTCTTCCTTCCCTGTAAAAAAGTCTTTTTGGGGGGAACGTTTTTATCTGAATCAAGGGTCTAAGGATAAGTATACATACGTTAGGTGTGCTGTAGAGATTGTGAGGCCCCTGGAGGCAAATTTGTGATTTTTGATATTAAGCTGCATTAAAAAAAATCTGACCTGACTTGACACTCACCGAAACAGCGGGCCGTCGCGGTCGATGAAGTAGTTTCCATGTGCATCCCTGACAGTGGGGAGGTCTCCTCTGAACATAGCTCCCAGCATGGAGTCTGGGTACCGCTGCAGCGTGGACAGAGACGTGCTGTACACACAGCCGCCCACATTCAGAGTCACTGGCTCCCCCATCTGGACAGAGCAGAAACAATAATCAGACACAGCACTGAAGGCCTTTCCAAATACAGATGACACCAAGAATTAATTTGTGTTTCTGGGTGTTTAAACTTATTGAAGTCTGCAGTCTGATCTCCTGAAACTATCATGTCCAGCACATTGGGAATCGGTCATGATGCAACTGAGCCACATTAAAAACTGTCTCATTGTTAATGCACACACACACACACACACACACACACACACACACACACCATGTGACCCAGGTCTCCATTCTCCATCTGCAGCGAGTGCCGGGCTGTCTGTGTTGTTTCTCGTCAGGTCAGACTGTTGAGGAGATCATTTCTGTGTTTCCACCAACACCTGCACCAAGAAGATGAACAGCTTGTGAGGTGGTTGCCATGGAAATAAGCAGCCAGCTGATGCCGTGTTGCCATGGTCCAGACATCATCTGGCTGATTAGCCTTGTGGCCCCGATGTGTCCACATGCTGCTGGTCAGTGAGATTCAGGAGGTAGCTGTGGACCTCATTTCTGAAATCTCAGAAACAAACTCTGATTTAAAACACATGAATCAACCATCAATCCCCATACAATGCCCAGCTATACAGCAGAAATAAACACGTTTATAGCCTTGTACAAACTAACTTCCTGTTTGAGACAACTGGACATGGGTGAATGTTTATATAATTCACTTGTTTAAATTAGAGTAAGGCTTAAAGTTACGCAGAATTATGGGCACTGCCTCTTTGACTGACATGTAGCTGCAAGGTTTCAGCAAACAGGCTTCATTCAGCCCATCTAAGATCCACCCACAATCCGTATCTTGGCCCATTTTTGGATTAGCCGGGAGTTTGGCGGAGTCTGGCACTGCCAAGATGGGGACAGCAGGAGCCACTGTCACTGAGCTTCACAGCAGCTCTTCAGAAACTTATGGGTGACATCACAGTCCATGTTTGATACGGTCCATGCTTCATTATTATAATGAGTCATGATCATTACTATCAAAGAATTCTATCCATTAAATCCCAGCTCCCTCACATGGGAGCTGAGCATCAGCTTCCTCGACGAGAAAGGCCAGCAGAGGATGTACTTCCTGCACCAACTGAAGAAGTTCAACATTTCAAAGACAGTGATGGTGCACAGGACCTGCACGCCTCAGAGATGACCGGGAAGGATTGTGGATGACCACTCCCACAACTTTTTGAGACACGCCCCACGCTGCGGTCCATCGGGGACATTTCAAATCTTCTTAAACTGCATGCAGTTAACTTTTACACATTCCTAAACAAATATGCAAAACATCCTCTGCCTCCACCTTCTTCAGTGTGAGGATTGGCTGTTTTTCTCTGTTCCATGTCCAAATAAATTGAAAATCGTTGGATTTTGGACTGTTGGTTGGACAGTCCACATTTACCCAGTCCAGTTATTTATTTATTTATTTATTTATTTATTTACAGCCCAAATCAGTAATAGAGCAGGACCACTTCATCCTCTAATGGACTGACTGATGAATTGGATTCAATGGTATAGTGTGGAGTATTTTCTGCTTTTCTGCGTTTTCTAGCACTGTAAACCGAATAATTTGGGGGTTTTGATTGGCTGGAAACACAATTAATCTGAAGACGGTATCTTGGGTTTCAGGACATTGAGACATCTGTCATTATTTTCAGACATCTGAATGTCTCTCAGACAACGCAAACAGGCGTCAGTTGCAGCTCAGTGCAACAACATGTACTGAGTGACCAGTTTGTTGTTGTTTGTTGTTGCTGACCTGGACTGCGTCATACTGGAAAACCTTTCCTCTGGTTTTCTACAGAATTTAAACACATGAAGGCGAGGATCACCTGCCGTGTGTGATGATTAATCAAACACCGCCGTCTCTCTGCGTCTCAATGAAGCTAAAGGAGTTTCGCTGCGGTTAAGCTAGCTAACATGACCTAAAAACACAGAGCCGTCACGTCGTCATTTTGACAGATTAAATTGGATAAAACTTCAAATAGTCCGTTTTACCTACAGCCGTCCCATCACTGTTGACCGCTGCTTCAACAGGACACACACCTGGACGTGAAGCTAGCTAACCTGTCCATGTACATCCATCCGTTACACCGCTGTCAGGTCAGACACCGACTGAGGAAACTTCCGGTAAGACCTATCAAAATAAGACCTGATGAAATTAGTTCTTGTGACGAGGAGAAAAACAAAATTATTGTACACACTGAGCTGTAGAAAGGATTTTAGAAAAATCGAGCGCAAGTATTGCCGCCTTCCCCCTGAGCACATCCTCAAATATCAAATATATTCAGACTGCACATAGTTTTCTTTTCCCCAACATGAAAGTCTATTAAATGCTGTTTCAAAGCTAAGAAAAATAACATTCCTATTCCTATAATAACCACCATTGTGTAAAGTTTTAACCGTAAAACGTAAACTCCCTCAGAAAAAAAAGTCCCAAAATGTTTGAGTAACCTTAAACCAATCAATGTATTTTTGGAATAACAGTAAACTTAGTGGACCTTTTAATGTAGTGATTAATGGCTGTTGCGATAGTGATTATATTATGATGAATTTACAGTTCTGGTACTGGTTTGTTACAGTAGTTGTTATGGTATTAAGTTAATATAGCGTGTAATATTTTAGTATATTAACTGCTGTAAAGTTATTGTTCGATACTTCAGACTTAATTTAAGACTGAAGTATTACGAGAAGCATATTTCTGTATTATTACATACCCTTACATACTTGTGCCGTGCATACCAATGAATAGATTCATAGTATGGGGACTTTCTGATATAATTAATGCAATTCTATTGAAGCACCTTGCCAGGGCCGCAACTAATTATTTTCATTATTGATTAATCTATAAAACATTTTTCTTTGTTAATAATTCAAGCAATTGGTTGATAGAACATCAAAAATCTATGAAAACTATCCATTATAGAGTCTAAGGTGATGGGCACCAATTGTTTATTTTGAAGGACCTACAGTTCAAACCCCAAAATGTTCAGTTTGCAATGATATAAAAGACAGAAAGGCAGAGAAAAATCCTCATACTGGACAAGCTGGAAAAAGGCACTTTTTTTTTGCATACTTCCTTAGAAAAATGTTAAGCAAATGATCACTTATTAAAATTGTTTCAGATTAATTAATCAAAATTTCAGTTTGGTTTAGCGTCTTGTAAAGATTGTTTATATGTATATTCATGTAGTACCCACCTCCCACCACCCGGGGCGCCAGCATCGCCTGCCGGTGACAGAAACACGGAAACTATTTTGTTTATCAGTGGTTACATCCTGTTGGTCACTGCTCCTCTGTCTTTTCATCTGCTCTGGAACTGTACCTACTATAAACAGTCTTCACTTTGTCCCCGTGCATCTGTAATATTCAACCAACTTTACTGCACACGTCGCTTAAGGCGTTCAGGAGAGTTTTATTCTGAGACGTCTGTCTGGAAGTCCCGGGATTTATTCTGGCGGGCTTCAGTGTTAGCCTGTGCTGTTAGCCTGCTGGTCCGTGAACAGCGATGACCACAGACAGAGTTTTTCTTTCTGCGTATTTCGATTGTTGACTAAAACCGGAGCCCCTCCGTTTATTATGGCGAGTGAAAACACTGAAACTAACGCGGGGAACGATGAAGAAAATGGTCCTCCGTCAGAGCCAAACGAGCACGACTATGCCCACACTGCGGCCAGTAACTTTATTTCCATGGAGCCATCCTCCTCCTCCGACACATCGGCGGCTAACGCAGGAGTTAACGCGCAGGAAAGCTTTACTGTACCGGCTGAACCCGAGCAGAGTGCGGCGGGGCAGCCCACCCTATCGGTAGAGCTTCCCGAACCTGCCGTGGGTGCGGAGGTGGACTGCCCCGGTGGAAATGATGTGGAGGCGTCCTCTCCGCTGCCGCCGCAGACCGAAGAAGATCCCCAAAAGACAGCAGCCCCTGAACTTGCCGCCTCCGCCCCCCCAGGTATGTCGCGTGGTGGTGGTGGTGGTGGTGGTGGTAGTGTTGGTCGGCGGCGTACCAAGCGGCCGGAGGACAAAAACTGCTCCTGCTGCAAGTGTGAGTTCGAGCGGCAGGGCCGCAGCTTCAACCGACGGGCGGTGTACACTTTCACCACCCCGGGGACTGTGCAGTGGGTCTTCCCAGACTCCGCAGTGCATGAGAAGTCTTTTCTATGCGAGACCTGTGCGCAAGTTGTCAGGAGCAAATGCAAGCGCAAACAGAGTGGGAAGCGGTCCCTGTGGCTGAAACCACCTGCGACAAAACAGGTGAGAGTGTGGCTGATCGCGATATGCTGATAATGGTGCAATCACAGTTCAGGCAATTGTGCCATATGAGCCTCTGATTGTTTCTCCATTGAATTATGAATGAAGTCAGGTCACAGAGTTTAAAGATCCTCTAAAGTTTACATAAAAAATATCTAATGTGTGTCTGACATTTTCCAGAAAAAAAAGTATAATCACCACATTCAAATCCTTAAAATGGCACCTCTTCCTTCTCCCTCACTGAAAATTCCAGAATAGATAGATATGCATATATTTTCCATGTCACACATTTAACTATGGGACCCAAGTTGTCTCCTAATTGACAGTAAAGTGTGTTCTCACTGGATGCACTGGAGGCTTAAAGTTTCCATGTCACACTTGTGTCTGCTCAGTATTGGACCAGGATTGGCTGCCAGTCTATGTGTGATGTCACAAATCATGCTTGTAGGCCTGAAGTCAGATTTCGAACTAACACAGGGAAAATTTACGCTTTCAGCAATGAATGTGAAAACAGTGGCAAACTCTGCATATACATCATTCTGCACGAATTAGACGGTGTTTGTCATGCTGTTATTTAAAAACTGAATGTTAGTTGATGTATCATAATCAGATTATTTTTAATTCTTGAATCTGTCTCAAATATTGGTCTGGCCCTACTCAAAATGTCCCACAAGTAGTGTACAGTCAATGGTAACAGTCGGTTAATGGGCCAAAACTAACAGAATGATCATACATGTGGGAGGCATTAAGATGTGCTCTGTTTGCTTGGTGAGTGCAGTCAGAGGCGAAAGACAAAAAGAAGAAGGGTCGTCGGATGGGGAAGAAGAGCAAAGCGGCACTGCTGGTGAGCAAGTCCTGCTACAAGGCAGCTTTCAAAATGCTCTGGTCTGCCAAAGGTGCCCGGAAGCCCATGATGGAGTTCTGGAGCAAACAGCTGAAAGAGGAGGTGAGGACAGAAGCTCCCTGTGGTTGATACACCCGTCGGTCAGGACAATCATGTCCTGCTTTACATCTTATCTAGCACTTGTGTTTTATGATGTAATGTGTTTCCTGGTGGTGGTATAGATGAAGGCTCTGACGCGGCAGACAGATAATCCCTTCCATCAGAAGGTGTCAAGCAGGAAGCCGCTGTCGTCCTTCCCCTGGCGGCGTTGTCTGAACTGGGCCCAGGACAAAGCTCCACTCGTCACCACCTGCCTCACCTCGCTGTTCCCCGACATCAACGCCCTCTCCAAGAGCAGCCAGTAAGTCTGGGTCGGGATAAGGCAGCATTCGGTTCACGCAGTCCACAGAGCTTTAACACAGGTCCCTGGTCAAAACGTTGAGGAATCCTGCTAGTGCAGAAAGTTAATTTTAGTTCTTGAAACGATCTACTAAGACCTCTTCATGGGTCTGTGGGTCTAAATCTAACCAGATGTGGGTTGGTAATCTGATGAATCTCTGTTCTGTTTGTTTCTGTGGCAGCCTGCTGTCAGAGGAGCAGGCCCAGACGCTGCTGGAGCGCCGGGCCGTGGTGGCACTCTCCATCCCCCTCTTCACCAGGAACATCTGGAAGAACAACTTCCTGCAGGCCGCTCTGGGGGCAGAGCTTCGCCTGCAGGGCTGCTCTGGCTCCGCTCTTGACGCCCTCAACACCATGGGACTGTGTCAGAACAAAGACACTGTGAGGTTACTGCTGCACAGGCTCCGAAACGGCAAGAAGACGGTGAGTATCACGATCAGTGGCGCTGGTAGTGCAGGGCTCAAAACTAACTAAGATCTGAGTCTGAGTCCTGAAACACTTTGTGATTAAGCTCACAACATGACCTTTTCTTTGGTGCAAAGTTTACATTTAAATCTGCACTTTAGCCCAGAGCAGCATCAATAGAACATTCACAATTAATTGAATGATTTATTATTATCTGCTAGTCTTTGAGCTGCAGGTAATATTTTTTTTCCCGAGATCTGAGAATAGCAAAGTTTTCTCTTAACGCTCCATCCTGCATCATTTTATTTCCTGGTGTGTAATTATTGTTTCAGCCACATGGGGGCACCAGAGCAGATGTTTAGTTTCTTAACTTTGTGCTTCGTTTCCTTTGACCAACACAGAACGGACGACAGAGGATGAAGATGAAACAAGAGCAGATGAAAGGAGAACAGATGACAGATGTGGAGGAAGAGGAGGAGGAAGAGGTAGAGGAGGAAGAGGAGGAGGAGGAGGAGGAAGAAGAAGAAGAGGATGAGGAGGAGGACGATGATGACGAGGAGGAGGAGGAGGAAGAAGAGGAGGAGGAGGAAATGGAGATGGCAGTAGAGGAGGTAGAGGTGGAAGTGGAAGAGGAAGACGTGCAGGATGGTGACCAAGATGAGGAAGAGGAGGAGGATCAAGCAGAAGAGGAAAAGGCAGAGATGGAAAAGAAGAAGAGGAAGAAGAAGGCAAAGAAGCAGAGGAAAGAGGAGAAGAGGAAGGAGAGGGGGAAACGAAAGGTGAAGGAGAGAGAGGAGGAGGAGGAGGATGAGGATAATGATGACGGGTCAGAGCAGAAGAAGAGGCGGGTAGTGGTGGTGAGGCTCGGCCTGCTGAAGGGACACTCAGAGGTCGGACGGTCCGACCTATCGGCTCCCTAAGACTCTATAGACTCCGCCCAAGAACTCAACAGGTCACACCCTCTTTCTTGGAAGGTGTTGAACGGCATTCTGGGAACTGTAGGAGGTCAGTAACTGGAGAGAAATTAATGAGAGCTTTACTTTAATTTGTCATTTTTGTGAAGTTAATAAAAGAATCAGTTTGAACCAGAGACGAGTTCGTTTGAGCCCAGAAACGCCTCCGAAACAAAAAACAATAAAACAGCCAAAGCTGATGAATCACATGATTATCTGCATCATTTTTACCCCCGCTAGTCGTGTGTCTCAGGTGATCTGGAACCGTGGCTACATTGTATTACAGGTCTCATCATTTCCTGGTAATGCATTAGAGAGGAAACGACGTGTTTTTGTAGTCATGGAAAATGTAATGTTTCTGAACAGAGCTGTGTAGTTTGGTACTAACTGTAGGGACATATGATGAAGTACTTGGTCCAATTGGGGTTAAAAGAAATTGGATATGTGGTAAATAATGTAATAATCTGAAAAGAAAAAAAGACTAAAGTGACAATTTAACATAAAAAAAATAGTCACTCATCACTTAGGACCCTCCAGGACTGTGTGGTGGTCCTCCCTCTTCTGTCTGTCATTTTTTATTTTCTCATTATTTCGCCATGTTCAGGATGTTTCTGGGCGTCAACCTTTGGACAGTGGGTATGTAGCGCCCAGCCAATAACAGTGCAGGGTGTGAGACAGAGAGCACAAATCTGTGTCTGTGTGTTTGACTGAGGGTGGTGCTGAGCAACACACACACACACACACACACACACACACACACACACACACACACACACACACACACACACACACACACACACACACACACAGAGGCCACAGCGGACAGGATGGGGCATGCACTTCTGCTGCGTTAACACAAAATCTGGCAAAATGGCGCTTTCCTGCAGGGTTGTGTTTATTAATGCTTTCGAATCTAAACGGCATGAAACAGTCAGAAAAAAATAGCATTTTATTTCTCTGATTGACTGCTTTGTTCTTGCCTAATTAGCCAAACTTGAACGGTGTGTTTACAAACAGACGACAGATCCTGCAGTCTGTCTTTAAACTGTATTAGCATGATGCTAGCTGCTGCATCATTTTCTGGTTTCCTTTCTGTAAACTGGCCATTGAACATGAATACTCTCTCAGACTATTTCCATATAGTTAGTACCAAATTACATATTGCATTTTTTTTTTTTTAACAAGCTTTGACCTTTGGCCTTCAGCAGGGAAAAACAAAACTACACCTTAGGGTGAAGAATATATAAAGGAAAGCAGGTTACAGATAAGTGACCGGCAGCAGGAGCCTTTTCTGTTCTTAATGTTTATGGGATGGATGATGAAAGTTATCAGGAGGTAAAACATGTTTAATTTCTGATCCTGCTAAAGGTTGAAATGTCTCTATTAAAAATGACTGCACTGTTTCAGTTCAGAGGTTATCTCCTCTGACACAAATGAAAGCTTTTAAACTCACAGGGACAGAAAATGGGTCAATTTTTACTCTGAACACTGTGGATACTGAGGATCTTTCTGTTTCTATACTGAAGCTGTGTGTTTGTTTGAAACATTTTCTTTTGTTAATTGTTTGTTGGCTGCAGTGAAGCCAACAGAACAAGGCTTCAGTCGGCTGTTTGAAGCACCCTGAGGCCTTTGTGCACTGTTCATGTCATGTGCGAGCGTTCATAATATCTGACAACTCCAGATGGTTGAGTGATTACAGAGTTTATGTGAGGATGAAAATACTGTTAGCTGACAAAGTAACACTGTAACAATTAAATAGTTATTGAAACAGACTTTGACTCTTTAAATGCGTCCATTTATAAGGTGCCATGCAAAAGTTTGGGCACCCCTGGTTAAAGTTTCAGTTACTGAGAATATCAAAGTGAGTAGAAGATGACCTGAAGGCACAAAGTTAAGATTATACATCTATTAAATATTTGAATTAAGATTACTGATTTCTGTCTTTCAAAACAACAACAACAAAAAGAAGCTGTGGAGTGACACCCCCTTTGGCAAGTACCACAGCTCATAAAGGCTTTTCGTGGCCAGCTAAGAGTCACTCGGTTCTGTTTTGGGGGGTTTTAGTTCATTCTTTCTTTCAAAAGTTTCATTTTTAACTTACTGCCTTTTGGAAATTTGATCATTTACTCGCTGAGCTATTCACAATAACAGAAATTTTGACCAAGAGTAGCCAAACGTTTGGATACCACTATGTTTGGTGCCAAGTCTGTTATCTCAGCGCTTTCAGAAAAATCTGTTTTCTAGTCATAATTACGACTTGTATGTTCCAATGAATGCTATTTACAAGTCACACAACTGGTAATTACAGCAACATGACATGAACAAAGCGTTAGCATTTTTTTTTTTTTTTTTAACATTTTCAATATTTTATGAACTCTGAGGAAAACTGTCAAATCTATTTTTCTTCAGAAGAAATCATCTCATAAATGTTTTTGTTTTTGTTTTTCCCCCCTTTGTAACGTTTTGTAGAGTCCGTAGTTTCTGAACAATTTCCTAATAATAACGTTATAATGTGGTACTAATTATAGTGAAAATAGAGACAGTGTTCAGTTGGTACACATCAAAAAGCTGATGTGTGTTTCAGTCATCTGAACGCGGGAGGATGTGCAATTTGTCTGTAGATGAATGGAGAATAAAGTTTACCGTTTTCCCCTATAATTAGTACCAGATTTAATAGTTCTCTCCAGGAAATTATTAGGAAATTAAAAACTCACATAATAAAAGGTTAAAGAGATCGTGTTTTGTACTGTTCACTGAATAAGTCCAGCTTTTGAAAAACTCGGCCGAACTTTTCCCTCCTGGTCAAAAATGATGGAAGTTTGTGAAGCAGGAGACACTGTGATGTAGTTTTCTCCTGGAAAGAAGTCGACTGATTGGTCTGGAATCAGAACAAGAACGATCCAATGGGCGCCGCGGGAGGAAGTCGATTAGCCAATCAGCGCCACGGGCGGGAGTAATGCCGTTGTACCGGAACCAAGGAGGAGTAATAATCGCGACAGCTGAAGACGAAAGACGCTGCTATCGAGGCTGTTCTTCGCCGACACCGCACTTTAAACCCCCGGAAAAAACAGCATGTTGGCATCGCGACGCATTAGCGTCAACATAAGATGACGTTATATCACATGGATACGTTGGTGTTCACTGATTGGTCAGGAACGAGCACACACATGCTCGCTGAAGTGGGTTTAAGTAGACGCGCTGTCAGACTTTAGAGTTAAGTGAGTTGTGTGTGACCTAAGAGGGCCTCTTCTTTGAGTTTCTCACTGTTCCTTCAGAAAATGTTTATATTTTTATGTGCTTGAATTGAAGACTGCGACAAATGTCTTTTGGCTGTTGGTCTGATGCAGACCATCAGATCTCTGCTGGTTCCTGTAAAAGTTGGCCAATAAAAATGTTTAAGGCTTCACCTGGTTGTCAGATTTGTATTTTTAACTATCGAGCCTTAAAGCTACTTGATTTTCTTTGAAAAAGGTGCATAAAAGAAAAAGGTGACTACTTTTAGCTCAGTAAAATTTTGAAAGCAAACAAACGAAGCAGTCTGGCAGAAGAGACCTTAACCGGCTGAGAGCAGGACGGAGACGGGATGGATTCTTGAATATTGAATAAAACCAACATAAACCAATGAAGCAGCACGAAGGACTGAAAGGTTTTTATTTCTGTAACAGAGTCACTTACAGCAACAAAAACATCCAGAGCTGCTGCAGCTACAATAAATATTCCTGACCACACTCCACCTCCAGCACGCCGCTGGTTCCTTCTTCGCTGCTGCTTTTAGAGACGAACCCGAGTCAGTGCGAGGAGTTAAGTTAATAGACTGAACATGTTTGGTGGTGAGAAATATGGAGGAGTTTATTAACAACAAACCTCCTGAGAGCAAAGATTAAGTTTTAATCAGTCTTAAGTC
This sequence comes from Chaetodon auriga, assembly GCF_051107435.1. NCBI lineage: Eukaryota > Metazoa > Chordata > Actinopteri > Chaetodontiformes > Chaetodontidae > Chaetodon > Chaetodon auriga. Next base: position 26,492,828 of record NC_135075.1, read on the forward strand.
TAAATTTGAGAACAAACAGGAAAAAACTCAGGGCTCGAACTTCTTTTTGCTCAGTTTGACATTAGTCTGTTTTCACCAGATTTTTTATAAGATTAACACTTTTTCTCAATACTTAGTTATTAACAGGTTTTAACCCATTTTTTAATTTAACAAAATAAAAAAAAGGTTGTGGCATCAGTGTCAAAGATCTTAGCCTTAATAAAAGGCAATCTAAAGTTAGACATGTTTCCTAATTCAGTTCCTGTGGAGGGGCATAAAAGAGACATAAACATACACTATCCTTTGCACTGCTAAGCGGCTGCATGGCGCTGCCAGCTCTCAGCCCTGCAGACTGAGCAAATACTGATATTTGTTTTGTGCTCAGCAGTTTTGTTGTTACTAAACATCCTCAGAAACACAGAAAAGCTTACAGGATAGAGCAACTTCTATTTTGACGGGGAGGAAGTGGACAGAGCAGCCAGAGTCTCAAACACAGAGTTCGGTCAAGTTTGGGACCACAGAGGTGGCGAGTTGACGGAACCCTGTGTGTCCACCGCTCTGGGTGCAGATCAACAGCTGAGTGCTGTAAACAGTAATCTGGAGCGTTTTTAGAAGGACCCGTTTGGCTGTATTTACACATGGTTCAAATGTTTAATCAGACGATGTTTCCATCGTCTGTGTGAACAAGACAAAGAGGATTCAGGTGGGTTTGTCCTGTGTGTGTGTGTGTGTGTGTGTGTGTGTGTGTGTGTCTCAGACGTTCAGGGTCTTTTTGACAGAGAAGATGATGTCTTTGATCTGCGGCAGGCTGTTGTCCTCCAGGATTTTGGCGTATGGCATGGGGATGTCGACGCCCGTCACCCTGACAGCCGGAGCATCCAGATAATTGAAGGCGGGACCTGACCACACACACACACACACACACACACAGAGGAGGATTTTATTTTAGTGCTGTCAAACTCCCAGATGTTCTTCAGGCTCACTGTTGATATTTCACAACATCACATGGAGGCGCTGCCCGCCGTAACGAAATCTTTAAAGATGCTCCAGGTTTAGATGATTGGCTCAGCTGTTTTGCAGCAATGAGAGCAGATTTATTCACCACCACACTCTCTGATCCAGCAGCCTGTCGCACAAACATGAGCAAAAATAGTAGGTGCACTTGGAGCCGTCCACAGGCTTTGTGCCCAAAATGTACCGCTTTGTGCTCATTGTTGTGCTCTCACCATTAAAACGGCTCCAAGTCTTCAACAGCGCTAAAAGTTTTAATATGGATCAGTGATGCAGCCAGACGGAAAACAGTCTTCTTCCTTCATATCCTTAAACTTTTTAGCTCACAGCTGTTTCCCAGCAGCGATCCTTCCTCTCACATACAAGATGCTAAATATTGTGGAACCGTTTGGCTCTTTCTGTAAATGTCATGTGTGAATGAAACTGTGCGGAGCATTAAGTCGCCTCCTGTATGTCTGAATGACAAACAGCTGTCACATTATCAGGCTGACAAAGCAGCAATGTCTCATACTCCGAGACTGACAAGGCTTTAAGGCAACCACTCAGCTCTTACCTTCCATGATCTTGGCGCAGATCTCAGCTCCAACCCCAAACTGAGGCCAGCCTCCCTCCACTGTCACCAGGTGGTTGGTCTTCATCACGCTGGTCTCAATACACTCCACATCCATTGGACGGATGGTCCGCAGGTTTATCACCTGACACAAAGACAGACAGGAAGAAATTAACACGCCGCTGAGGTCACACAGGTTGTCTGTGTCAGATAACAACAGGTGTGTTCCTCCTACCTCACACTCGATTCCTTCCTTGGCGAGGACGGCAGCGGCATCCAGGCAGAAGCCGACGTACCGAGAGTGAGTAACCAAAGTGATGTGATTCCCTGAAACGCAGACAGGAGAAGAAGAAGTGAGAGGTTCAGGGACGCCACAGTGACAGCTCAGGTGGGCAGATCTCTGACACTGCCATTGTGTCTGTACAGAGGCCCAGTCTCACCTTGTCTCTCAATCTTGGCCTTGCCGATGGGAATGGTGAAGTCTTTGGACTGTGACTCCTCCGACATCTCGAAGGGAACACCGTACATCAGCTCGTTCTCCAGGAACACAACTGCAACACACATCAAGACTGCTTGCTGAAACCTCAGGAGGTGGTTTGAGACACATTCTAGCCAAATGCTGCAGAGGTGTAAATGCATCAGTCTCTCCATGTTGGACCCATGTATCTTTAAAGATGCTACATCAGTGCTCTGAACAAATAAGCTCTCACAGGGTCGGTCCTCTGTGATAACAGCAGCTACACTGAAATCAGTCTACGTTCTCTCTGTTGGTTCAGATGGGAAAAATGACAACGAACACCTAGCTAGCAAACCAAAAGCTAGCTTTGTCTGGCTCGTCACTTTTGACCTGCTGTAGTGTGGTGTCTCACCAGGGTTGTCGTCTCTGATGGCTGCCTTCAGGAGACCTTTGTTATCTTCTGAGCTCCAAGGACTCACAACCTTCAGGCCTGGACAGTGACCGTACCTGCAGACAGACATGACAGCCACAGTGACACCAGTACAACCATCACACCAACATCAACCACAATTGCTTCCACCATTAAGGGATAATTCCTTTTTAGGGACGTAATGTCACAGTTTTGTCTGTGTGATTGTTTAACTCCTTGCGTCTCTTAATCCATTGGACATTTTCTTTTCCCCAGAGATCTCAGCTGTTAACTTGGTGCCTACAATGTTACTATTGATAAAACGATGGACAAAACAAAATAATAAGTTATAAAAACGCTACTATAAATAATTTTGTACACAGAATTAAGAACTAAATGAAAGTAAGAACAGTATTAAGTGAAAGCACCATGCAGCGAAGCACTGTGAGTGCTGTGCGGCGACGCCAGCTGACGCTCCGTTGGGTCCTCTGAAGACGATGGGCACCGACTGCAGACCACCTGACATGTAGTAGGTCTTTGCTGCAGAGTTGATGACTTGGTCAATGGCTTGCATGGAGAAGTTAAAGGTCATGAACTCACAGATGGGTCTCAGGCCAGCCTGCAGGGGACAGCAGTTTAATATTAGTGCTGGTGTGGGGAGAAAAAAGTCATAACATAATAACAAGAAAAGGTGTCCAAAGAGGTTCTGAAGAGTAATGTTGTGTTGTCGTGGGTGATCAGATGGCCTCTATTAGAGTTTAACAGTACATTTTTTTAAGAATTTGTATTTGTTTTGTATGAACACATGCTTCAGAGACGCAAAGCTGAGTTTTTATTAACTGATTGACATCAGCAGTGAAGTAAAGGTTCAGTTCTGCAACCTGTAAAATACGTTTAAGGGATCTCAAAGACAACACAATGTTATGTTTAACAGCTAAAACATGACATAAATCCACACATCTCAGTCAAAGACTAAAATAAAACTGAAATCCAAACAATGACACATCCCAGACTTCGTGGGACTGCGTGTCAATATGCCAATACTCTGATAGATCAGAATAGTTTCTCCATCAGCTCTGATCATGGGGTGCTTTGTCATCGTCACAGAAGAAAAATATTTCTTGGAGGCAGACAGAGAAGAAGTGTGAAAAATGAATGTTCTGCATGCTAATGATGCTCGTGTTTGCTTGAGCTTCACTAAATTTACTAGGACAGTTTACCAGAAAATGACCAACCTGGTGAACTTACATTTTGTGTTCAATGTGAGCAAAGACGTAAAATCACTCAAATGAAAATAAAGTTCCAGCTGGTCGATTAAAAATACATCCTGTGTTATGATGCTACTGTACTGTTAGAGAAGGTCATGTATGTTTACTGAACGTGTTGCCATGATGAAAAGAAACTCACCATGGCAGCTCCCACTGCAATGCCAGCAAAACCCATCTGCAGCAGAGAGACAGAGAGAGCGAGATGTTAAGAGCAGGGAAACATCTCTCTAAAGGAGCTTTTTGAACCCAAAGCTAAAACAGTGGACAACAGAGAACAAGGGAAGAATGTTAGAGTGTCTCACCTCTGTGATGGGAGTGTCGATGATGCGTTTGTCCCCGTACTTCTTCCACAAACCCCTGCTAACCTACACACACACACACACACACACACACACACACACACACAGGGTATCACCATACAGAACTAGGACAAGCAACCAGCGATATCACTCATTTCTTGCAAGGCTAGACTTCTTTTTATAGGTCAATGCTATTAACTTGGTGAGTACAATGTTATCACTGATAGAAATGATGGACACAACTACGGATATAAGTTGTACTAAAACCATAGTTTTTCTTTAAAGGAACTCAAATAAACAGCCTCGCTGAGCAAACAGGCTGAGCTGCCGAAATGTCCAAAAGTAAGCAGTGACTGCAAAAGATAAAAATTCACTAAAGCTCATATTTGCCTGTTCTTTATTTCACTGTTATATTCTAAATCTGCAGAGTAGTTTTCACTGAATTTGATTCACAGCCTCAGTGTTAAACTGAGACAGAAACAGGCTGGAGGAGGACAAAGGTGATACAGCAACTAGCAATATGACGACAAATTCACTATTTGTCCCAGGTGTAATCACTGGCTGGTTAGCCAGTGATGTGCTGAAAAAAGTCAAGCTACTGAGTGTCGACTCACCTTGTAGGCTCCATCGTACTGAGCCACCTCCTCACCCAGCAGGAACACACGCTCGTCCCTCTCCAGCTCCTCGTCCATCGCCTGGTTCAGGGCATCACGGACGGTCACCTGACGAAAACAACCGGGCAGCAGTCAGTACAGATCCACCACTGTCACCCAGAGGACAGAGTTTATCCTCATGTCCTTCACATGTCAAGCCACCCTGTTAATGAGGGCCGTCCACACTGATTTTAGTTTTTCCCAGTTTAGATAAATTTCCAATTTGAACAGATTTTATTCAAACTGTCTGGAAATACGATTCTACAGAAAGACTCAGACTTGCAATTCAAGTTAAAAAGAAATTTACTAATGATAACTATATATATATATGTATATTTTATTGACATAAAAATACTTGTTTGTTTGTGCTGCTCTGTACTTTTCATATGCATACAGTATATACTGTATAAATATTGGTGACAGGATTAAATTTCTGATAATTACAATTGCATGATGACAAGGCTTGAATCCCATTTGTTTTGTTTGTTTGGTATCATTGTAAAGTGAATCTTTGTTTTTTGGACTGCTGGATGTAACAGAGGCGCACATTTTTCATTATTTGTGACAATTTTAAAGCAGCCTCCAAAATTGTAACAAAGCTGTCTGAAAAGTTTCATCAGAAACTGAAACACTATAACTCCAAATATGGTTTAGATGGAAATCTTTGATACTTAATAGAGAATAAAATGCGTATAATAGTTGTATATGTCAAACACTCAAAAAGACAGCCACTGTTTTCTCTCTGGTTTTACTGTCTGCTGTTGCTATAAGCAACCAGCGGGTATCATCAGTTTAATATGCAGCTAAGCTAAATGGTTTATCCAAAATCAGGTTTGACATGATGTGACAGCCCGCATCTCTGCTCAGTGACCGGACAACAGCAGGAACCCTTAAAATCAGGAGGTACGTACTCCAAACAGGCTACCACCGATAACATCAACTGTCAGCTGCACTTTGTTAATACAATCTGTAGTTGAAACAACATAAAATCATACAGACAACTATAACCGGAGTGTTAGCAGTAGCTAACGTTAGCCTGCTAGCTGCTAAAACTGACCTGCACAGCGGCCGGGACAGTCCTGTGAAATTCCCGTCGTCGCAGAGCCGACGTGGCATTCTGTTGAAAGACGCCATTAGTGACATTAAACACCAGTAAGTTCAGAGTGGTGCTACAAAAGACACATTTTTGAATAATCTCTTACCTTTCCTGTGCGGAGAAAGCACCTCAGGGACGCCGCCATGTTCAACCTGTCCTCTGCCGGAGGGAGGGCGGGAACTCTACTGAGGTCAGGAGATTTCAACCAATCGAAACTCCAGTTTAGAAATCGGTCGGTAAGTGTCATTACACAGAGCCAATCACAGCGACTCAGCGGAGACGGAGGCGGGAGAAAACGCGAGAGTAAAAAAAAAGAAGAAGAAGAAAATCCAAGGACACTGTGCTGCCCTGTCATGATGTATGGAAGACCAAATCAGCCACAAAAAAACAAAAAATTACATTTAGAAAATTACAAATATAAAAATACTGAATGAATGAAGTTTTTATTATAGTGTCATGGATACAATTAAATCATCAGTCCAAAATATTATAACTGTTAGAAAATATCTAGCTCATTGGAAAAAAGTCTAAATGTACATAAAACGCATGAAGATAGAAGTTACGACTCAGCAAGAAACATCCAGTCACTGAGCTTAAAACGCTTTTACCTGTGCCACTAACAGCAAGCTAAAGCTAAAGGTTACACTGTTAAAGCTGCAGTAGGTAAGATCGAGAAGAGAGCAGACTTAGCCTGAAAATTTGAACCAACACAAGTTCACGTCACTCCCCCACCCTCTCCACTGCACTCATGCCCTGCCTCCATGCCCCTCCTTCCTGCAGTGTCTGCGTGGCTACCGTGACAACAAGTAACGTTAGCCTTAGCATCAGAAACAAGCTAACTCTGCCCAGCCGCTACATCACAGTCGCTAACATACTGTATGCGCTGCGGAGTGTTACTGTAACAATCACCATATTATCTTTATGGTTATTTGTTGTCTTAGCCGTATATGCTGTTGTTGGCAGCGGCGGTATGGGCAGTTTCTCCTTTGCGGGTAGCTGTTGCTCCGCTAGAGCTTTCACTAGCCTCCTGACGCCGCTCACAGAGCTGTTTGACTGAGTGGCAGCCAGCAGCATGAGCAGAGGGAGGGGTGGTTCACAGCATGTGAGTAGTGATTGACAGATGTCAGACACTCCCTCAGATGCTCCTCTGGCTCTGATTGGTTGTTTTGTATCGGGCACAGTGGATTCTTGCAAATCGCAGTTGGAGCAGTAGGAGGGACCAATGGAGCTGTTTTTTTTTTGTTTTTTTTTCACAGATTACATGTTTCATGTACGGCTGTCTGGGCATAGGGAGAGTTTTAGCAACTATGACAAAAAAATACTTTTATACAAGTTACCTACTGCAGCTTTAATAAAAATTAAAATTGTAGTGCATTGGAATGAGTGGTAGTGCAACAGTGCCACCTACTGAGTCATTTGAGCAATGAAGTTGTGTATAGCTCTGATGTGGGTGTGTTGTCTGTGTGATTGTTGATTACATCAAACCATCCAGACTCTGAGTTTGGTCCCCCCCTTACTTATTGAACCCCAAGTTATTTTAGAAATATGCATCTTAAATAAAGTCAATGACTACTGACCGTGACTTCACTAATTCTAAGTAATATGCAGGATATCGTTAAAAGAAAACATTCAAAGGGGATTTCAGATTGGAGAAAATGATGGATATAGTGGCTGTTTTTGCTTAAACAAAAAAGGATCTTACTCTTTAAGAAAAAGTACGGTCTCTGTAGGGGTTTGTTCCATAATGTGCCAGACATTTACAACAACAATCTTAGCCTGTCAGTGGCAAAAACAAACACTTCTAGTGCATGGCCTTGGATGATGCACAGACACCCACAGGGATTATAGTGCAGCCATTAATTTATGCATTTACTGTATCACAATGAAATGGAAAACAAATGCTAAAATGATTTATCTTTTTGTCTTTAGTAACAAAATGAAGTGATTTTCATTCTGACATGAATTTTCCACGCCACATTAAAATCAACCCAGAAAACAAAGTGAAGAAGTGTACTGCATTTCAGCCTAGACCTGACAAAACAAAATGCAAAGCACTGTCAGAAGTTTTCTCAAGGAGGTGTGTTAAAACAGGGAGATGCATTTCCTTTTTACTGGATAGAAAGGAAATACATACTACATTGTGAACCGTATTTTACTTTACTCCTTTGAATTGTGTTTATTTTGGCATTGTACATCTTCCACATTTCCTCGGCTCTTTGAGAAACATTTCACCACAAGCATTTGCAATAAACACTACTTACTGTCAATTTTCCATTTTTTAATCAAATATTCATTCAGTCGATAGTTATTTCATCACAGCAGGCTTACTAGATTTTTTAATTTCCATGTTCATGATGAAGATATTTGCAGCTGTATTTAATATAGATATTTCTGTCTAAAGGTGACATTGGGACAAACAGAAGTGTGTGGAAACTGTAAATGACCTGGAGATTGAAGAGTGGTTTTACCAGTTTACTTGTAATCCAGCGCTGCCTCTGAACTTGTTCTGCAAATTGTTTTCACAAACACAAAGACACCTCTGGACTTGTCTTCCACCCCTCGTGGGTAAAGTGCTGCAGAGAAACATTCTGACACAATTTAATGACCATTCAAGACCATCTCATTGGACCGGATTGCACTGGATAATAAAAAAACAAACAATGTCAGCATGGAGCAGTCATTCAAAACACACATTCTGAGAGCTAAAACTTGTATTGTAGTGATCAGAGTCAGTGGGTGGCAGGATTCACCCGCGCTCCAGATTCACAACAAAAACTGCTCCAATAGCAGCTCTGTCGGCCACGCAGGCTAACACTTAAGCACACAGTACGTCAGGTAATCACAGGTGAGTGGGATTAATGTAAAGGTGAAGAAATGAGAACTGAGAAGAATGCATCACACCATCTTCTTCAGCAAATATGATGTGGTTCCATCTTATCCAACGCGAGAATTTTGTTGCTTTACATCACTGTCAGCTGAATATCTTTTGGTTTTGGACGGTTGGTTTAAAAAACAAAACAAGAAAAAACATGTTTTTCACTATTTTTTTGACATTTTATAGATGAAATTGTAATGAAAAGAATCAAGGGACACTGTTCTGATCTGCCCAAATTAATGCCAATGACAACGTAATGACGTCCTGTGTGTGAAAGTGTTAAAACCGTCGTCAGGCAGAGCTTTACACACACTGATAATGTGGTAACAGATATTGTCACACAATATTTTAACAAAAAAACATTCAGGCACAAGGATCTATGTGGCACAATAAAATAATCTCAGCTCTGTGATGACAACAAGCATTAAAACACAACAGAATTAAAACAGAAACAAAAACACTTCAAAATAAAAGGAATCAACACAACAAGGGTCTGAAATCAACCCTCAGCATCCATCAAATGAAGTTAACTGAGCTCTGTGGAGGGTAAAACTGTTCAAGTCACCGTAACTTCTATGTCTGCAGATTTAACTTCAGCAGTGGAGGGCAGACAAGTCATTTCTCTGATGATCACAATAAGACTGATGTCCATCTTTCCAAGCCACCAATGACTTCAGGGGATTTCTATGAAAAGTGTGAAACTCACTGCAGAGAGATCCATTTCTATTCTTAGAAGTTACATTATTATCATATGATACTGTCCAGAGAGCAGGGACTGTTTCAAAATCATTTCTTGGTGAGGCCTTTATAGATTGTTCCCAAATCTGCTGCATTCATTAACCATGTCATCAGAAACTCAAATCCTGAGGCACGAGCAAAGATGGATGCTGTGAAAAGCTAAAATGTGAAGTTTTACGAAGTTGCTGTTCAACAGATTATGATTGTCAATTACAACGATTGTTCAATACAGTCCCTGCAAGCAACTTGAAACGATCACATGACTGTAAAGTAACGTTGACTAAAACTAACAGCGACTAAATGTTGCGTGTGGTGGATATTCTCTCTGTAGCAAGTTTCAAGTCTGTGCAAGTTGGTTATCAGAGAAATTAATGAATCCAACAGCTGCCTGGAAGGAAATGATGATCAGCAGTGATGTAAAGTGTGTGTGATTTGAAGTTAATGGGCCCAAACACAGGTCTCACATATGGATTTAAGGGTTTATTCTGGTGCAAAGAAGCAAAATGATCAAAAAATTAACTTGCTAATGATGTTTTTTTGTCTCCAGGCACAGCAGCTGGTGGAGAAACACTTAACTCCAGATTGATTTCAGACCCTAAATACGATCAGAGCAGAGCGGCTCGTCCATGTCGCTCTGACCAGTTTCTGTATGTTACAGGCTTTAACATCAGAAGTGCAAGTTTTGACGTTGCGTATAACAAGGCCTGTATTTCCAATGGAGGGCAGCTGCACGACACACAGTGATACACCCCAACACTTATTTTCTGCCATGTTTTGCAGCCAAAGTTCAGCTAAATCGAACTGGAACACACATGAATGGTATTCTGTTGTTGAAGTTACTGTATGATGGCGATAATTTCACTGTAGAGAAGAACGGTGGAAAAGTTTGTTTTGTGCATCTCTGCATTCCAGAGGTTTTGTAAGCTTACGCTCCAGTCTTACTGGGACTTGAGAAAAAAAAATCAGGATAAGAGGAAGAGGATACCATGTAAGAAAGATTCTATAGTGATTGTTGACATCCCGGTACTCAAGTTTCCAAACATAGTGCAGATTTTAACCAGAATTTCCAGAAAATGGTCAAAGAAAATGCTAATTAATGTGCCTTTGCATCCACTGCGGTAATGTGAATATTAGGAATTGGGAGCATCAAGATAAACAGTTTGTGGCACCAATTCTTCCATCGGGTGCCACTAAAGCATCGCAGAAGAAGAGGACACAACGAGATGGCGTCACTAAAGGAGCGCCAGTCAAACCTGAGACGGTGGAAAACAATGTGGAAACCAGGATGGAAATACGACATTTCCGTTTGTCTGTAATAATCTGAGGAAGGTTACAGCCTCATCTTCGCTCCACACACATCTGATGTCATCTTTAGTCTCTGCAGTGGACGTTTAACTATATGCCATGATCACATATTCTGTTTTTGTCTATGCACAAACTTTTCTACTTCAGCCAAGCGTACACATTATCTTACAGTATTTTTTTTTTTTAAATCTTTGGTGTTTCCACTTTTTTCCACACTTTTTATGCTAAAAAAGAAACAGATGGATGGAAACACATTTAGTTTGTAGCATCACGGTTAGCTGCTTTGTAGGATTATGTGCTGCTCTTCATTTTTTCGCGCAACCTCGTGCAAACTACTCGCTCCCACGTTTGGTGAGAAACAGCTGTAAAGTTGTTCAGAGCGAATCTACAGCGGACCAATCAGGACGTCTCACGGTCCCACCTGGACTGTGGTTAAGGATTGTTAAGTTTCAGGCAGACATACTACAACAAACATCCCTCTTACCAAGTCATTTTTGTCTGTAATTTCATTTTTTTTTTTTTTTTAAAACAAGTGAAAATAAATTGGCGAGTTGGTTGAGAATTTTCAACAAATATGTAAAGATTTTCAAGATCAAGGTCTTTTTTCTTTCTTTTTCTTTCTTTCTTTTTTCTTATTTTTATCATATATTTATTTTTCTTGTCTGAAGATGCAGACAGGTTTATTTCAATAAAAATGCACTGGAAGAATTTTTCACTTTTTCAATAAAGTTATGATCATGGGACTTAATTACAGACCGAAATAACTTAATGATGGTGATTTATTTTGTTGTGTAGCGCCACTGATAGTCCTGCAGTGAAACTGCAGTCCTGACTGGAGGCTACAGGTCAAAGTTCAGAAATTATTTCAAAGACGGTAAGCTGGAGTTTAGGCCAGCTTCTCTGCTGCTCCAGGATCAGTGTCAGAGTTCTGGATCCAGGAAATCCAACCTCACCATCCAGCAGGATGAAGCATCCACAGTGGCTCCAAAAGTTGAAATTCCAAATGTTCAACCACCACTTTTACAAGCCTGAAGAGCACAAAAGAAGCCAGCTGGCTGTCAACCAGGAAAGTTCACCACACTCACATCTGGAGCCTGGTGGCTGTCTTCTGGTGACTAAGTCAGAGAAGACAAACCTTCAGGAGTTTGTGACAGGGCAGACTGAGGCGGCCCCCCGCCCATCCTCTAACCGCAGCAACAGATTAAAAAAAATGTAAAAGCAGAAAAGCAATAAAAACTAAAACGTTACTTGGATTTTTTTTTTGTTAGTGATTCCTTTTCACATCTCAAGGAGCGTCGACGCGAACCAGTCCAGACCGCAGCGCAGAACCAGAGGGTCGGTCGTGTTGCCATAGTGACAGTTTCCCAGTCGAGGACAGGTTGCGGTGGTGGGCGGGGTCAGATGATGGGCTTGCTGCGGTCGGTGGTCTGGGCCTTCTTCAGTTTGCCCTTACTGAAGGTCTGGATGGAGCTCAGCAAAGCGGTGCGACCTCCTCCCGCTCCGTCAGAGGAGGACAGAGGAGGGGGACAGGAGGAGGAGTCCAGCGTAGGAGGGGGAGGAGGAGGTGGAGGAGGAGGGGGAGGAGCAGTCTGGGCTCCTGGATGAAAGAGAGAAGAGCGAAAAGAAGGAGTGTGAGAGAACAACACCACCTGTTTCTGGTAACACTGTTTCCTCAGAAGCTGGTTGCACAAAGATGTATTAAACTGGTCGACTGAGTCACAGCCAGTCGTAGTTTTACTCCAAGACTAGTCTAATGAGAGGCAGGAGTATTCACATAAAACTCAAGCTACTTTCACTTCAGGTCAAACACTTGCAGGGCGGGAGGTGGGGGGGCACCTGGATCTTTGCCTCTTTGCCTCTATAAAGACAGTGGAGGAGAGGCTGCTGACTGTTTTCACACAGACTGTCACATTGGTAGAAACTACCTTCTAATAAGGTTCCTTTTATAAAGGGTTTTAACTGATGGCTTTATTTATGAATAGTTAATAGATAACTTACTGATGCTTCATAAATCAGTTTTAAGCCATTAATAAGAGTCACTTTGGGGCTGCCAGTTTGTCAAAAATAGCTAATTTATAGTCAATTTTGGTCCAAAAGTTTTCTTCAGTGAGGGAAGTGATGCAGTGATCTATTGGAGGTTTCTTCCTTCCAGTTTAGTGTGATGCTGAAGGAAGACAACCAAAGGATTTTTAACAACCCAAAAACCCAAATGTTTGCCGTTCGTTTGTTTTAGTGATGTGGATGTCTCATGGAGGTCCGTCTATTGTCTCTATCTCTCTCAGGCAAGTTCTGGAGACAGAAGAAGCAACTTTTTTCAATGATTTCTAAGCAGCTTTACAGAGATTAATACGTGATGAACATGAGTGATCATGATAACCTCTGACAGGGTGAGTCACACTCAGTCTAATCTGAACACACAGAGTATGGAGTGTGACATATGGAGGAGTATGATTTTTGACTCAAATTCATGTCAAAGTAACCTTTGACTCACATCACGTTATATCTGATTTATAAAGCATTAGTTATTTATTAACTATGTCTAAAGCTATTAGTTACAACACATGAACCCTTTATAAAGGCCGACTTAATACAAAGTGGTACCCCTGTGGATTTTCCAGAGCAGCAGAGACAGAACAGATTTATCTTTGTGTAACCAGCACCTTCAGATCAGTGTCCAGGCTGAACTCAATCCACCATCAGTTTGGGTACTGAACAGTTTTTGATAATGCCAACCCATGAAGTACTGAGTTTATGAATATGGAGCTGAGAGGCCCAGGGGATCCTACAGTAAACACATGTTAACTTGTTGTGATATAGTCTATCAGTGATAAATGTTTCATCTGTTCACATCTCCTGTGCTTTTGTGTTCTACTAAAACAAAATTATACAAATAAAGTATATAAAAAAAAAGAAAGAATTAAAAACGTTGCATCGTTTTTTTCAGCATGAGCAATAGCTCTAACAACTACAGTACCCATGAGCCTCAGTAGCCGTTGCTGTGGAGAAGTAATTAAATCAAGAGTTGATCCAAAGTCTGAACACGGATGTATTCAACGAGCTCCACAAGCCTCAACCTCCAACTTCTCCGCAACATCAGCCACACAGACAGAGTCTGGAGCTCTCTGACTGGGTAATTCTTAGAGCAAGGGACTCTGGGACATGTAGTTGTTTCCCTTTTAAAACACATGCTTTGCAGCTCTGCTGTCCTGTACGAAACAAGCTCTTGCTTCTGTGTTTTCCGGACAAAGTCTGGCCCCTCTGCCTGGTCAGTGTCACTTCGATCGACAGGGTGAACTGATGGTGAATTGAACCTAAACCTGGTTCAAGTCTTTCCGTTTGTGCCACTTTGCATCCCAAACTGAACGAAACCCAGTGAATACAGGCAGAGAAACAAAATGATGGGAAGCTCCAGCGTGTAGGTGAAGCAGAGGCCAAAAGCTGCAACTGGAGTCTACAGACTCCACCTTCTGTCTGACTGCACAGTGAATTATCTGCTACGTAATGAAAGGGCATCTGTCAGTGTGACAGATGGTAACACACCTGGAGAACCTCGTCACTGCAGGCACGATTAGCGTGTTTAGAGATGATATTTTCTGTGGAAAAACCTGGTTGTTGGTTGTGGTGTAAACTGAAAATTTACGACAGTAAAAACATAAAAAGTTTGATTTTTAATCATTTAAATTGCAAGACCCCTAAAGTCTGCAGTGGTGACGGATTATCTCCAGGATGGCTGCAGAACACACGGGCTTTCATTACGTTCAGCAGTCGCAGTGACCTGCAGGGTTTCAACTGCGACTCTTCAGTCACGTCCACAGTTGCACTTTAAGTGAGACCTCTGTGATCAGATCGGAGTCCAGCCATGGCCACATTTCACAATTCCATGTGAAATCTGTGCTCAGATCTGTGATCACGTGTTGGCACATTATCTACAGACTGATCTGTGCTTGATTCATGTGCTGTGCTGTGTTCCAGGTGAACGGCACCACCGAGCTTTGAAAACGGTCCCTGCACACGACAATAAATTTGACAAAACCATAAAGGTGACTAAATGGTGACAGTGATCAGGTATCTCTTTAGTTTTTAAGTCTCTGCAAGTTAATCTAATAGAAATGACTGAAACCAGTGGCAGCCTGGAAGGAACTCAATCTAAAAACAAACGGTCTGATCTCACATTTATTATACGTTTCAGAATACCTTCTAGAGGTCGCGCTGACAGTTGAACTGGGACTGATGAAGATTCCTACGCAGCTTAACTACACTCTCAGATACAAAGTAGAAATTATGATGATGGATTGTAGTTTTTGACACTTGCAATTTAAAATACGCGCGTGAAGTAAGTATAAAATTAATAAAATCTCAACAGAAATTTGCATAACTGCAGCTTGTTTTTCCATTATTTCACACTGGATGGTGGGGAAATGAATGATTCTGCATATTGTATGACACACCGTAAGTCAGTGCTGGATTCATTGCTGCTGAAATTGTAACTACAGTTAATTTTTTGGCTAGTTAGGACTGATTATCTATTCTGAGAGGCTTGATAAATGTGGGCCAAGATCTTCAAAATCATCAAAAATGATGCAAATTATAGACAATTTGAAGCTGATGTGCTCAAAAATGAAAACCTGGCAGTGCAAAGAAATCTAAATTATTGCAAAAAAGTTTCATCTGGTTTGTTTCAGATCATTGCTTTGGTGAACTGTAGAACAGCTCTATAAGACCGGGAGGAAAACCTGCAGATGCTAAAGAAACTGATCTTGCACAGCTAACAGCGCAGGTTACGAGTAATGATCGACGTTCAAACATCACTGTGACGCCTCGTCCCAAACACAGACACACAAGCAGACGAAACAAACTGCATAAATAGACATGCTTTAAGTGACCGAGCAGACAGAACTGACAGATCACAATCTCCAATGAGAACGGCAGGTCTGATTCAGGGAGCAGTTGTCTGTGGGGTTTGGACATCATTGCAGATTGTGAGGTTTTTATAAAGATGTGCGTACACCCCGTTCCAGGCAAGCAGCGACTCGTAGACACAGAGAAGCTTCTTCACTTCAGATCTCATCAGCCTTCAATACTCTCATTACTTGAGCTCATGAGGCAGATCTCTGTGACCAGGAGCTTGCTGTGGAGCCAGGGTGTGCGGCAGCTTTATAAACCACCAGAGACCTTCACCATCATCGTCATCGACATCATAAATCGACATTTTACTTTACCCAACGACACGGTCAGAATGGAGCATGCTCTATGGTGGAGACGGCACAGGAAGAAGAGAGAGAGGGAGATGAGAGTTATCTGTTCAGTGGACCAATCAGCATTTACACAGTATCACCAGGACAAAGAGGAGAAGAGGGGAGAGGAGGAGAGAGGAGAGGAAATAAGGAGAGGAGAGGAGACGCTTACACCAGGGTGGACACTGACACCACATTTGTGTCGACGTGTTTGAAAAATTCATTCTGTTGATATTCGGCATGTTTCCTGTCATTAAATAATAAAAATAAATCCCATGAAAAGACCAAAACCTAGAGAAAAATAGAGATCAACTTTAAACTGAAGCTGAACCTTTTTCAAAAACAAAACTATAAACTGTGTTTGTGAGCTGTGGGAAAGATCTTCAGTCGAAAACAATAAGCTTAGAGCCACTAACACGTCGATGGTTTGGGTCCTTTCATGGGATTTGTTGCCAATAAGACAAATGAGGAATACTGCCAGACTTATACTTTATGACAGTGTTTCCCGTCCTGCATCCAGCTACCAACTGACAAAACGAATAAGACACATTGCTGTCGTGGAGACAGATACCTGTCTGAAAACCAGGTAATCACATGACGAGAGAAGAGGTGAAGAGACAGACAGACAGACAGAGACAGACAGGTCAAGTCAAACAATTAGTCTTCATAATCACACATGCAAATTTCAGATGAAAAGTGAGGGCAGAACATCAGAGTTAATGATAAAGATGCTGTTATTGATCTGAGCAGCGTGCTGAGACGCACCACAGCAGGTCCTCGCCACAGTCTGTCCAATACTTTACCAAAGTAAGAGAGACAGACAGATGAGTGAGAGGACAGACAGACAGACAGACAGACAGACAGAGGCGTACCTGTGGTCGAAGGGGGGGTGGGGGAAGAGGGGCATGTGGGAGGAGAACTGGCTCCAGAACCTGAAGACAGACAGAAAAGTAAACATTAATCACGCCGTCGCAGCAAAATATTTTCAGTCCTCGGACGACTTCACGCTGTTCCTCTGATCTACAGTTGGTGGCGGTAATGTGCCATGAAATGTAGCAATGCACCAACAAAAGCAGTGAAGAAGACTAGCAAACTAGCATGCTAGCAAATATGGCTAAATCAGTTTTGAAAATGTTTTAAGGGAGAGGAAAAGCATCCACATTTATTTGGCCTCATTGTGTTCACAGTGAATGCAAACAGAAACTTTATTGCTAGCTAACCGCAGTGTGCTCCATGACTAGGTCTGAACACATTTTGCAGACTGTAAACAACAGCTAACCTAATAACAAGCTAACCCATGACTGTAAGTAGCTCTCTAATTGGCTAATGATCTAACTGACCAGCTAAGTGTCTATTTATGTAACATGCTAAGAAACTAGCTACACACTACCTGCCTGGTTATTTAGCTAACAACTTGAGGATATTGTTAGTACTCCATTAACCAAAAAATACAAACAATAGCTTTAGCTAATTTGTAAGGTCAAAAGACGTACTAGCAGGCTCATGAAGTAACTGACGAGCTTAAGCGTTTGTTGAGGCTGCTAACAGCAGACCTACCAGAGTTATTGTTGTTTCTGACAGAGACGTCTTCTTCGTTTTCATAAGCCGACTGTCTGGACTTCTGCAAAACAAAAACACTGTTTTACACTTTACTGTATTTTTACCTCACCATAGCTAACACGCATCACTTGCTGCACACATCGTTCTACTTCTCGTATGCTTGTAGAGTTGAAGTCGCTGCCCCTCATACGTGCGCTTCTGTTCCACTAACATCACACAGACACATGCATGAAAGACACGAATCTCATGTCAGTCTGTCTAAACAGCTGAAACATGTTTTGTGTGCAGCTTTCTGTCCTCGTTCTAACATAACTACTCATTCATCTTAGTTATCCAGGTAACTGCTGCTCTCTGAGTGCAATGTGAGTGCCTCGTCATTCCAACAGACAAAACAATGAAAACATATCTGGTGAGTCTTAGTCACAGATGTACTGTTTGAGTATATTTTAAGCTTTTAAATAATCCGTCTTATTGCAACGCTGACAAGGAAGCATCAGATGTCATGAGGTTTCTTTATATTGTTGCGTTTGGGAAACTGTTGCCCACCTTCCTCGCCAGAATCTTCCTCCTCTTCTTCTCCTCCTCTGAGCCGTGGTGAGACTGAGCTCTGGTCAGCCTCCTGTGCTGGTGGAGCTTCAATCGAACATTAATATACAGCATTATCCTCCAGACACACAGCAAAATTCATGTTTACAAGCTGCAAACCACAAGCTGCGTTATGCAACCTTTTCATAAAACCTGCACTGAAAACTGCTAGCGTCACTGCTAAAGAGCAGAATGAAGATGCTTTCACCAGATGGGATGTGATGTCCCCCCAGAAAACAAAATGGTAAATAGGTACATTTACAGTGTATAGCACTTTTATCCAAAGTGCTATAATTGGCCTTTCTTTTACCCATTCACACACACACACACACGCACGCACGCACTGATGCAGTGAGCTTCCATGCAAGGTGCTGGCCATCGGTAGTGACTCAGGGTTCAGTGTCTTGCCCAAGGACAATTCAAAATGTGGACAAGAAGAGCCGGGAATGACCCCGGAGCCACAGCCGGGCATAGAGGTTAATGACTGTAGGTAATCTACAACTTTGAGGACTGCTGCTGCTGTCGGCTTCCTAGCCATGCTAGCTCCCACAGCTAATGTTTACAACCCCACTTGCGCTATTTCCTGTCCTGCCTGCTTTTTGCCTCAGTGTGAGAATAAATTTTAGCAGGTGAAGCTCAGTCTAACTGCACCTTAAGAGGCAACCACCATTCGATGACTGTGACAGGCTTGACAGACTGAGACACCTTGTTCAATTTAGCACTTCCCCAGTGATGAAATGTTTCAGCACCAAGACATGAGAAGATCTGAAAGTAGCTGTTGAACTGTCTTCACTTTGTATTTCTAGAGATTTGAGGTTTCACTGCTGCCTGTTGCATCCAGTCACAATTCCAGGAGGAACAGCTGAAAATAATTCCCCACTGATGTCAGCACACAGTTTTTGTGTTGGCAACATGAAAAAATTGTGGGAAACTGTGTTGCAAAGTTTTTCCACAGACTTTTTTTTCACAAGAGGCAGCTTAAATTCCTGTCTGCAGCAAGCATCACGTCCACCTTATCTAGAAGGTCACTGATTTAAAATATCGAGCTTTGGGGACTGTTGGTGTACCCTTGAGGAAGGGACATGACCCTCCAAAAGTCTCCAGCTGCTCAGCAGTATAAAAGAGAGAAAGATGTAAAGATGAGAGGAGTGACGCACCACTCTCTGCTCCTCCTGCAGCCTCCTCTCCAGACTCTCCTTCGCTGTCTTCAGTGCCTCTTTTAGCCTGCTGGGAACCTGGAGGAGTGGAGAGGGATTCAGATATTTGCCATTTCTCTTCATTCTTGTTGGAGTTTTGTTTTATTTATCAGACTAAAATATTGTGAAGCAGAGCCTGTAACAAACTCTCAAAAGTAAACTGAGCCTCTCACCTTAATCTGGAGTTTTTCTGAGTGCTGGAGATGGACGTCACTGAACAGCCTGCAAAACATAAACTGTGACTCATCAGCAACAAAGACGATGATGTTCTGGTTCCTATTTCAAACTCCAGACTCTGGTTTATATTAATATTATATCTCTGTTCTTGTATGGATACATGATACAAACATTTTTTGTTGACTTTCAGCCTTTAAGGTTCTATGTATTATAAGATTTTGAACATTAATAAAACAGCAAACAACTATTTGCTATATAAAGATATAGCGCAGTAACGGCGTCCTGACAGAATGAAGTCACACGCCCTCCGTGTGTGTTATAATGTAAGCTGTTCTTCGTTTTGGTAGCAGGGTCAGCTGCATGTGCATGTTAGTTAATGCATGTGAGTACCTCCCTGTGAAAGTGTCCCTGCGTTTATACAGACACTAAGAGAGTGACCTCTACACAGCGTTGTAAAAGCAAGTACTGTTCATATAGAACCTTTAAAGAGTAACTAAACATACAATCAGTTGTTACTGATCCCAGTCTACAGCATTCACTGCAATATGGGCAGATATTTCGGTTAGGGGCTAAAACAGGTAAACTCACGGTGTCTGCATGAGCTCCGACACTGTTGGCATCCTGCTCTTACAGGCTTCTGTGGACAGAATGGACTGCAGCACTGACACTGCACACACACACACACACACACACACACACACACACACACACACACACAACAAATCACATTGGGAATAATACAGACACTTTGGGACACTTCAGTAAACTTGATGTTTCAGGTCCAGATGTCAGAACATCTGGAGGTACAAAGAAGACACATGTAGAATCGGTGTGTGTTTGTGTGTGTGTGTGTGTGTGTGTGTGTGTGTGTGTGTGTGTGTGGATGTGTACATGAGTATACTGACCCACAGTGGTGTAGGGGACAGCAGGACATTGATCAATGGGGACGCTGTCTGGTGGTCGGCCGTACGTCATCTCATACAGTAAATGTCCAAAGCAGAAGACGTCGATGCTCTCTGTGGACTGCAGATACACACATAGCCACATACACACACACACACACACACACACACACACACACTCATCATAAAGTTACACATCACAAAGTGTTAGTACCTTTACAGATCGCTCGCCGCAGCACAAGATGTTCACAGCAACACAGGCTAATTCCATCCATAATATTATCCAATCAAACTCTGCGTTTACGTACGTTGATCTTCCTGAGCTGAGTGAAGGCGGGTCGCAGCGCTGAGGGAACTCCCAGCATGCCGTTCTCTACGTCCATCAGCCGACACACGCCATCATCCACTATTACATTGGACGCGTGCAGGTGACCGTAAAACACACCGCCATCATGGAGGAGCTTCAGGCCCTGCACAAATACACACACACAGACACACAGCTCCAGTAACAAGGAAGACTTTGTGGTGAGTGTGTCATTTATTTCCTGTGTGTGTGTGTGTGTGTGTGTGTGTGTGTGTGTGTGTGTGTGTGTGTGTGTGTGTGTGTGTGTGTGTGTGTGCGTGCGCTCTTGTGTGTATACCTCCAGGATCTGACGACCGTACAGTTTGATGTGCTGCAGTTCGAGGCCCTGACTCTTCTTTGGGTTACAGTACTTCTTCAGGTAACTCTCTCTGGGCTTCACCTGGAGGAAGGACACAGAGTCAGTTTTCAATGGAACTACTTTCTACCAACACACACACACCACACACACGCACACACGCACACACACAGCGTACCTTACAGATGTGGTCTCTCAGAGAGCCTCTCTCACTGAACGGCCGGATGAGCAGAGCTGAAGACTCGCTGGTGCTGGAGAACAACAGCGGAGAGAGATATGGAGTCTGAGGAGGAGGAGGAGAAGAAGATTATTGATTATTTACAGTCCACAATCAATTGGAACTAAATAGATCTCTGTCCTGCTGCCTGTCTTCTATTAATATTTATATATTGAAATCATTACAGTATGATTAAAAGACTAAAAAACTGAGATGATGTTAAAGCTACTCTGCAGCTGAAACTGCTGCTTTAGCAGGACTTTAGTTTTATTTGCATCATAACTGGATTTGGCTACTGGCTCATTTAGTAATGCTGCTGAAAGCCAAGATGTCAATTCATCAAAGCTGCTATTTCCTAAGTACAGATAACAGCTGGGGGAAAATCAGTGACTTAAACTTTAGTCATAGCTACCAGCTGATTTTTAGCTTTCAGCTGATCAGTTTCAGTATCTTTCAGCATCAGTTTCTTGTTCCACAGATGACCAAACCAGAGAGCAGCCAACGAGGCTTGGCGCGCGCACGCACGCACGCACGCACGCACGCACGCACGCACGCACGCACGCACGCACGCACGCACACACGCACACACACACACACACACACACACAGTGTGTACGTACAGAGAGACTGGTTAGCAGCTTCATGGCTGACTGCAGGTCTTTGTCTGACAGGAATTTATCAGGACCCAGGTCCACCTACAACACACACACACACACACACACACACACACACACACACACGATTAGTGATTTCGATCATTAGGATTTTGTCGTCAGACTTCCTTCACAAATGTGATTCAGCTGCTGAACTTTTGAAAATCTCCTCAGTCAATCATGATTAATCCTGAAGTGCATTTCAAGGCTCCTTTAAGTCTGTTTTCAGTCCAACAAACATCCTCAGCAATGAAAATAAGAAAAAAAAAAACACTTGAAGTTCCCTCAGTCAGCTGACCGTCAGTGAAATGTGAGTGAACTTTATTTCTCTGTCCTCGTTTGTTGCTTCTGACTGAACAATACGCTTCCCATCAGTTAATTCCATTTGATTGAAATTAAATTCATCTAAATTTAATCTGATTTTAATGCATCTGAAAAAACATGACAAACTTAATTTCCATCATCAGTTTGCAGGCTGTGAAGGACTGAAATGTGAAGAAATGAACAAACTTCATGCAGTTAGAAGCTGAGATTTTATAGCCCTTAGAAGATGAGGTGGCATATTTTAGCTCAAAATACAATTAAATTAAACATAAGACAACACATGTTTATACAAATCTAGGGCATAAAAGCATAAATTTAAAAAATCTCTGATGCATACATATAGGTATGTTTGAAACCTCATATGAAACACGAGCAGAACGCAGATGATTTCAAGACCCAGATAATAAAATTATTATGTTGCACACTCATCTTACACTTTAATCATGTGAGCAGATTGGTAATTCAACACACTGTATGTGGTGAGAGAACTGCACTCCTCTGAAGTTTCTCATTTTGTAGTGAAAGCTTGTTTGAAGTCAATAAGCAGAACGAAATGTAGTGATTTCTCTCGTACTCACCCAGCTCAGCAGATACCTCTCCTTGGGCTGCTCTTTGTTTTTGATTAGAAAATATTTCTTCCTGATCCTCCAGCCTGAAAAACAAACATTTCACTTAAAAATCTGACAATCAGAATCAAACATTACAGCGTGTAACACAAATGAAAATACACTGCATTCTTTTGTGCACACACTACGTATCCTTTGAGAGAAGAGGAAACACACTCTTCGTCTTACCAATGAAACGCTGAGTTCAGAAGCAATAAAACACGCTGTTGCTAAATTCAACACACTCATTTTGCTGCTACAGCCTGAGCTAACGTTAGCAAACTTCAGCTAAATATTGCTGGACATTACTGAGTCAGCCTGCGGCCTTTATGACTCACTTGTGCTGCTTGTGCTAATAGCTTAGCACTGGATCTAAATGCTAAATGGTAACTCGATTAAATGGTATTTTAGCATTTAGCAGTATCCCATAGTTGTAACTTGCAATGGCTCCAGGTCCACTTTAAAACTCACTGTGAATCTAATCTGTCAGGTTTTATTTGCTCTCATCAAACCAGTGATGATGAATGACAGCATCAGCCGGGTGAAGGTTTGACAACAACACACCGTCTCTAAACTCATCTTAGATTGAGATTTGAAAAACAGTGGCTGTCAATCACTGTGTTTACATTCCTTCTAATCATTTGATTATAAATCAATACTGTCATGTGAACACTTCTCCAGGCTGGGGTCATACTCAGACTGACAGAGACATCAGTCATTCAAATGAACAGAACAGTCTGGTTTCTTCTTAAAGTTCTGATTCACCAAAGTCACTGAAAGTAAGCATCAACATGTTCACGCGCAAACTTAAAAAGCCACGTTGGGTCAGGTTCACAGCCACCCTCAGTCTTACCAATGTCTCTGAGGGGCTCCAGGACCTCCCACTTTGGGTCTGACCTGAAGAACATGGAGACCTGCTGCAAGGCGATTTCTGAGGGAGAGACAGACAGACAGACAGACAGGCAGAAAATGAGACACCACAGCCAGAAATACACA
Source organism: Chaetodon auriga (assembly GCF_051107435.1). Taxonomy (NCBI): domain Eukaryota; kingdom Metazoa; phylum Chordata; class Actinopteri; order Chaetodontiformes; family Chaetodontidae; genus Chaetodon; species Chaetodon auriga. The sequence goes on from NC_135075.1 coordinate 26,516,576, forward strand.
TATTAAACTCGGTTTTTATTCAGAATTTATTTATGGGTCTACAAAACGCTCTGAATCCAAAGGACAATATTTCCAGCGAGGTCCCTTTAAATACTGCTGGTGCTTGAATGTGTATCAGAGCGTCAGTCGGTACTTTTAGAAAGTAACCACGTCTTTTGCATGTAAAATCATAATCTGCAAAGCAACCAGTAACAATCCTTGTTGGTGTGGTTGAGTAAAAAGTGAAACATGACATCTGTACTGAAGTATTATAAATATACTTCTTGATACTCTCCACCTGTGAATAAGAGGAACTGAAAACAATCTGTCAGTGCAGGCGAGGGGACACACCTGTGTAGTTGGCAGAGTAGTTGTTGGGGTCCAGGAACTTCTTCACAGACAGGGAGCTGGACAGCAGGGGATGCTGGGTAATTGAGTCCAGATAGGTCTGAAGTCCTCTCTGCCTCTCTGCTATGAACTCCCTGTCCATGTTTCCAATCAGCTTCTTGGGAGGAAGAGGGAGACTGATGCCACACACCTGGAGAGAGAGGAAGAGGAAGAGGAAGAGACCAGTTCGTACATACTGCAGTCTGTTTTCTTATCACCATCGCACTTTTCAGAATGTTTCAACAATGCTCTTACAAAGAAAGATGAAAGTAGATTTGAAAACAGACAGACAGACAGACAGACAGACAGACAGACAGAGAAACAGACAGACAGAGAAACAGACGGACTAACAATTTTACTGCATGTTGACTACAGATGAGGGACTGGCTGCAGGTTGGGGTCACCGAGAGACCCCAAGAGGAAATGAGCAGGCGAAAGCTCAGCAGAAAAACTGCTAACTTCCTGTTATCCAGGAATAATGTGACCTGGCAATAAGATAAGTAACAACCAGCACAAACACACATGAAATACGACCCGGAGTCAGATCCACTCCAGTGGAGCGACGCAGCTCCATTGATTATCGATTCACTGGGGATCAATAGGACACTCTGTCTCTGGGACATATGATGCATTTGAATCAAATTCTAAAACTGACATGCTGAATGTGTTTAAGGACCAAACCGCTGATTTTTATGTTTTATACCACCTTTAAAATAACACTTTAAAAGAAACAAAAACATTTTAGATAGAAGCTTTCTTTTGCTTGAAACAAACAAATTTGGAGTGATTTTCACTTGATTAGATTTCTTAAAATAAGTCAGGACGTCCAGCCACCACGAGTATTACAACAAGATATTCTTGTTTCTAGATAAGAAAAAGACATTTGAATGAAGTCAGCCCTGCACAGTCAGTATGAGCTGATCCAATCCACGCTCAAAACATGTCAGACTAGATTTTAAATCTAAACATAAGATTTTCTCACCTACTTAGAAATCGACTGCAAGCCCTGATCACAAGTTTCAGATGTTTATGAGTTGTGAGCTTCTCTGTCATTTGATTGATGGTTTGAGGCTCAACGAGGCAAAAATACTCAATATTTCACACAAAATGAATGTTTGTAGCAGAACTTTGTTTTTACTTTCTTTCCTTTCCCATGAATTATCATGTCCCCCCTCCGTGGGAGCAGTCCTGACCTCCAGGTTGGAAACCACGGTTTTAGTACATTAAGTCCACTTCACATCCCTGCTGAACATTTAGGCACAGCACAGCTAAATGCTCATGTCAGCACGCCAACATACTCACCATGACAATATTAACACGCTGATGTTGAGCAGATATAATGTTTGCAATGTTCACCATCTTAGTTTAGCATGCTAGCATGCTAACATTCGTCAGTTAGCAAACTACAGCTGAGGCTGGTCTGTCAGTCTGGTTTTGAGTCACTACAGGAAACAATCTGGCCAAAATGAATGTGTTTAAAATGTCATGACAAAGCAGTGCACCAACACCCCCCTCCATGGAGCCACATCCCCAGCACGGGTCGAAATGTATTCACAAAACGAGGGAGCGGTGCAGGGTGAGCACACAGCAGCTCTTTACAGATTCTGGTTGACAGATTGAGAGCGGTGCAGAGCTTTGAGATGCAGTACAACCTCAAAATTCACCCCAAGGCCAGCAGCTAACCAGCACAGGGACGATCATCAAGCTCTAACAGCACCAGCCGAGGATTCTGGGAAATCGATGACACAGCAGCAAAGCCTTGAACATGTCGTAACAAACTGTCAGCGAGCTTTACCAAACAGGAAGGAGATTGACTAAGACGAAGGTAGTGTGTGTGGCAGTGGGTGTTTGTGTGTGTAAATGTGGACCACAAGACTGACAGACTTACACTTTAAGTTACCAGGCTGCTGTTTTTTTTATGTGGTACAAACATTCATGGACACAAACTACTGGTATCATCTAAAGGGCTGAGCCACCCAGAACCGCTCTCTGTTCACTATCAAACACTGAGAGCTTTAAAGGTGGCTGTGGAAAGTTTGCAGTTTCAGTTTGCAGCAGCTTGAATTCAGGCACAAATACATTAGTCTGCTGTCCACCGGCGTGTTTTTAAAACACTCAGAGACACTGAAGCGTGACTGAAAGATGAGGAACTCACCATCAGGCTGCTGTTGAGAACATCAAAGTCGCTGTAACGCCGAATCACCTGCAACACACAAACAGGCTGATCGGCTTTGCACAGCTGTCATGTTTGCTGCCAGGTCAATGCTATTGGCCACCTACCCAACACCTGAGGTTATGATTGTTGCATTTACCTGCCAGCTATTCTCGGAAGACACGCCCCTCTGGACTCGGATGATGTACTCCTGAGAAAAGAGAGAACACAACCATCAAACATTTTATTTGCTGCTTTCTAAATTAGTTACAATGCATGAGAAAATCTCATAATTTAATTCATGAATAAAGATCACAATTATGTGCAAATAAAAAAGGCATGTGAGGAAGAGTGACTGCACGGCAAGAGTGAGCAATGATCTCATCACAAGGTCATGGCGTCAGAAAGAGGTCTGAATATAGAAGATAAAGTTAAAATCTTACATGATGAAGTCGTAAAGTCATAGAGTTTTAAAAGTAAAGTCATATTTTTACTGGGAAAAGGTGATATTGTGGATATAAAGTTGTAATTCTACAAAATAAACAAATGTCCTAAAAATAGGGTCTGAGTTTTACAATAAAAAAGTTGCACTATCATAAAACTAAAGTAATTTGGTAAAGAAAGAAAAGAAATATAGAAACTGTACGAGATGTTTGTGATTCATCTACTAAATAAGTGGTTTGGATGAAACTGTTCAGCTGAGGATCTGTCAGATCATGTCACCAAGCTCACAGATCACTGCAATGACGCTGCTGAGTAAAATGTTTTCAAAATTTACGAAAGGATGGAAACAAGAACCATGACGTAAACATGGAATTTTCCTTTAACCTAATCCTCTCAGCGCTCTTACAGTCAGACTCTGGTTTCCTTTTCAGCCTGTCTTGTGTTTCTTTACATCTTTTCTTAATGTCTTTTTATGTCTTATCTACAGCGCTTTCAGTTGCCTTGATGCTGAAACGTACAAGTAAACCTGTGCGGCCTTTTCTCCATTCTCATATTCCACTTGACGGAAGCAAAGCTGGTGAACTTTAACCTGCACCGGTCTTGTGCTTGTGGAAGCCATTAAAAACAGGAATATAAAACAACAGAGATGCAGCGATACACTGGATCGCTTCCAGGACCAGTACTGACCTCATTAAATAGACTGAGTGATTCAAATTAAATACAGTTTACTTCCTGATTGTCATATAATGAAGGGTTTCTGTTCCATTCATTCAGTCACAGCAAGCTTGAGACTGAGCTGTTCCTGCCACAGTAATCCCTGGCCTCATGTTACTTAACACAAACTGTAAATGATCTCAGTGAGTTCTGCTGTGAGTTATACAGTCTGGGAAAATATGAGCACTGTTATCAGCAGAGACCCTGAGATGAAGTACTGGAATTGAGAGGATAAAGCCAAATCAATGCATCCTTATTAACAATGATATTAGAATGTTTTGGGGGGTTTTAGCCATTCATATTGGAGTTGACCTCACAATATACTGTTGAACAAAGTTATTATCCAGTCCTACATTTTTTTATTTTATTGTATTTTATGCCAAGTGCCAGTGTGTCTTAGATTTTTTTTTTCTTCTGGAATAGAACATGTAAGCATGAATTCTGTCACTGTCTGTGCTAATTTTCTCCCTCAGCCATTACACTTTCTTTCCTTCTGGTCAATTGGTGACTAGTGGGAAATGACTAGTCCTTGACTTCAGGCCTGAGACAGATGTCAGCTTTCTCCTCACTGTGTTTCAGTATTTAGAGGCCTTTCCTCACAGTATCACTTTCATTTTGGAGCTGTTTACATGTTGAGAAATTCGGGAAAGTCATCTGCAGATTCTGCATGAAGCAAGAATTTTTTCTGTGTTCCAGGAAAGCTGCTGTTTTGGTTTATTGTCAAAGTGGTCAAATAGAAGTAAGAAAAAAGCACTAACTCTGTAGAAATACTGCCATGTCATAGCATAAACACAGATTATATAAATCAAATAATAAGAACAATAATAATATCCATCAGTATCAGTTTCCCCTGTGGCGTTATGGTTCTGTTTGATAACAGCAGCAGTGATGGTCGGGTGGCTGACATTAGCATGCTAAGCTAACTGGCTAGCTCAGCTGATCTCAGCCGGACTGTCAACAACAAACCCATCACAGATGCGCCCATTATCGGACAGACGGCGGATGCCCTGCTTGATTTTTCTACAACATGGGCTGGTCACCGAGCTCAAAGTACACATTTTATTGTAGCCGTATCTACGTTTCCCCACCGCCACTAACGGCTTTAATGTTGACAGAGGTGCCGCACCAAACTCCCTTTGAAAATACCACTATTTAATTCAACACACTTAATATTTGAAACAAGTCTTTTCTGACTCATACATACAGATCCCCCACTCTTCGACTCGGCATTGATAATACACGAAAAACAGTAGTAGTTTCAATGAAATCTCATCATTTCTGACGTCTCATGATCTTAAAACGTTAGCAGAAAGCTGTCGATGGGGGCGAATGATGAAGACTGCATATTTTATTACAGGTATTTGGTGGAGGGGTCGTATGCAGAATGTGACAACAGATCATTACGAATTCAAAACGGTCGTGCATATTGTTTTAAGCACATTAGTTTGTCAGTACTAAAGAGAACCAATAAGAGCCAAACCTGTAAATATAATTCGTCACAATGGTCTTCGTGAGTTTGATTCTAAAAGGTCTTTGCGGGGATAATTTCGGCTCTTGGGCCTTCATTCAGTCAGTGTCAATGCCCCACATCAAATCCTTTAATATCAGCAGAACCTCCAGGAAATTGCTTAATCAGTGACAGCGCTTCAGATCTGGAGTCAGCTGCCTGTCATGAAGTTAACGGTACTAACTGTGAAGCTTTACATCGTGTAATAACAGAGACAGTCATCTGACTGACAGGAACGATAGCTATGTGTTTAAGGACTATTTTGGCTGTCAGGGGTGATTTGTGGTTGATGAAACAATTTACAGCAAAGGAGACTAAATGGACTGTCCGAAAATGGAACTATACACGCAGGGAACGACTTAAACGCCCCCTTAAAAAAAATCTTACTTCAAACACTCCACCTGCGATGAATCGGTCTGCCTGTATCGGACCGCTGCTAAACGTTTCACAGTTAAGCCTAAAGATTGTTAACGGTTAAGTGACGTTTATTTCCAGTAAACACTCACCGTGTGGGACTGCAGGTTCTGGCTGGTTTCGATCACCGCCGTCAGGGGGACGGTGTCGTCCAGCAGCTGCCTGCCAGGGGACGGCTTCTCCAGGAAAGACATCCCGGGGGATTAACGGTGAAAGTCTGAAACGAGCGCCCGTCTGTCGCTGACTGAAGCCGCAGGGAAGACACTGAGACACGCCGCCGAGGGAAGGAGGAACACCAACAACCCGACAGAAGCGAAGTAGCTGCTAGCTTAGCTTCTCCGTAACCAGGAAGCGCTGTTCCGATCAGACGTCACCAGGCTGCTTTGTCATCATAATTGGAGGATAAAAAAAACACATGAAGGTGCGTCACCGCCACCTGGTGGCCTGGAAGAGGAACTAGTCAATGTCCAGTCAGAGGGATAGTAGCCCAGTACATATGAACTAGGGACAAATACATTTGGTTAAAAAAAAAAATAAATAAATAAATAATAATAATAATAATAATAAATTAAAAATAATTAGAACGAACAAAAAAATTATTATTAAAAAATAATTTTAAAAAATGCAACACAAAGCTCAGCTTATTTCTTGTTTCAGAAGATTTCAACCTCATTTTACAGCCTTCCTCAGTAGATTGAATTGGATTTTTTGTCAAACTATTGTTTTCAAGATCAAGAATAAACCTCAAATAAGCTCTAATAAAAATATTCATACCATGCCCGCTCTTCTCCAGCTTCACACTGCAACACTGTCAGAGGTGCTATCTACTTGATGATTTCAGGGTCTGAGAGCATCCAGGACCACCAAAACCAGTTGTACTTCTGTCAGAGTGTGACCTGTCAAAGTCACAAGAGTTGAATAATCAAATGTATTAAAGTAGGGGTGGTCAAACATGTGTCAACCAAGAGTTCATGTACCGATTAACACGCCCTCATGTACATCTCTGTAGATGATGACAGTGAAAGTGAACTGGATTTGATGAATTCAAAGATAACAGGTTAAAAAAAACAAACATTGTTTGGTGTTTTTATTCCACTCACATATTAAATAAAACACAGAGCAGATCTGGCAAATCAAACACACTAAAAAATAAATCAAGTGACTGACACATCTCTGTGTTAACCACTTTGTCCAGACACACTTCTTGTTCCAGTATTCAAGCACATGATCAACAAAGAAAAACAGCAAGTCGGAGCAAATTCCATCATGTTGAAACTGTTGCAACCAAATTGTCCCAGAGACGCCGAGCTGCACGGTGTTATAATCACTGCACTCCTATTTCAATCACTGCAAATGTCACATCGGGGGGGTGTGGTGACTGCCCTCATCCCCTCCTCTCACTCCCTCCGCTGCTGCTCCTCAGGCATCATCACCATCACCTCCCCCTCCATCACCACCTTGTCCTTGACGGAGCACGTCACGGCAATGAAGGCGAATGACATCTTGATCTTGCGGACTTCAGCTTCAGCCAGCACCTCCTCATCGATGTAGAGCGGCGCTGGGAAGCGGATCTCCTGGTAGAGGAAGACGCAACCGCGGCCGGGCATCCTGGTGCCGAGCACAGCGGAGATCAGGCCATTGATGAGGACACCATGGACGATGGGTGTCTCGAAAGAGGTGGTCCTGGCGTAGGCCGGGTCCAGGTGGAGGGGGTTGGTGTCGCCTGTCAGCTCGGCGAACAGCTCCACGTCACGTGAGGAGAAGGCTTTGGTGAGGGAGGCTCTCTGGCCGATGTGGAGCGACCGGTAGGAGGGAGGAGCAGCTGTGATGAACGAGAGGCACAGCCGGGGTTTGTTGAAGATACTGCTCCACATGAAACTCATCCTGAGGAAAACAATGCTCCTCTTTCTCCTCCTTCAGTCCAGCTGCAGCTCTCGACTGTTTCCTGTTAGTGCGAGCAGGAACGGAGACACCTGAAGTTGACAGAGGAGAAAGGCCTTGATTGTCTGAGAGGCAGATTTGCATTCACAGCTTGTACAAATAAAACACAGACACGTCAGATAAACACAATACATTCATGCCCAGACTTTAGTGGCACGGTGGCACGGTGGCAACACTGTTGCCTCACAGCAAGAAGGTCCCGGGTTCGATTCTCGCTGCGGGCACCGGGGGTGTGTCCACCATGCCTTCGGTGCCTGCTGCTTGAGGAAAAAGGCCTTTCTGTGTGGAGTTTGCATGTTCTCCCCGTGTTCACCTGGGGTATCCTCCATAAAATATACCACTAAAAACATGCAAGAAGATCACCACCTGACCAATGGTGACACAAGGAACTGGGTCCCCGGGCGCCGGTTGGATGGCAGCCCACCGCTCCTGGTCTGCCGCGGAGGAAGGACGACCAGGATGGGTTAAAGGCGGAAGATAAATTTCACCAGTGCATGGCGTGTGTGGGCATGATGCATGTATCTGTGTGACGAATAAAGGGGGATTGTCCCTCTGATTCTTCTTCTTGTGGTTTTGCTGGAGATAGAGTGTTGCTTCTGCTTAAGAAGCAGAAGCAACACTCCAGCAGACATACAACACTTTCATTTACACTCAGAATCCCAGGCTGTGTCCTTCAAAGGCAGACACCTCTGACCTGACACAGAGACACCGATTCAGTCTGAGTTTGTCCCTCGGCAGCTGATACAGTACATAAAGATTACTACTGGACACTGAGCTGAAGTTGACTGACCTGCAGCACTCTGAAGGCACAGGCCTGGTTCTGGTAGGAGCCCAGCAGAGTCAGGGAGCTCCACAACTTCACCAAACCCCTGAAAACACACATGTACACATATGTTAAGAGAACATATAATCTAGGAGGAGTGAAAATTTCTTCCCATCCTGCTGTTGACCTCACCTGCTGGAAACACGCAGAAAAGCCGTTAGGGTGTCTTCATCGTACTTCAACAGGTCAAAGGTCAATGCTGCTCCCACCTGAAGCACATATTTATAAATGCATGAAAACCAAAGAATTATACCTACATTTCAAGTAGTTTTGGAGATATTCTGCGAACCAAGAGACAAAAACATAACGTCCTCAATCACAAAGACAGAAAGGTTGCCACTAATAATTATTTTCACCACTGAGTAATCTGCTAATTATTTTTTCAACTCATTTTGTCTATAAAATGTTAGAAAACAGTGGAAATGCCCAGTATAACACACCACGAAGAAGAAAAGCCAGAACAAACAAATGTCTGGTATTGCAAAATTGATGGTTTTATGTTTAACTTCAGCAGCAGCTTGATATTTTCTGCAGGCCTCGATTCACAGGTCCCCACAGCGTCAGAGCAGATCACACTGTGTCGAGCTGAGGTAGGAATCAAACTGTCAGCCCTGGCCGTGTTAATGATCTCACCTCTCCGTACAGACTCTTCAGACCTGTGATGATAAACTGCTTCAGTTCAACAGCACTCAGTCTGGTAGACTCATCCTCCAGCACACTAAACACACACACAAACATTATGTGGGATAAATGTTAATCATTGTAGTATTACTACCATGTACAGATGTTAAGGTTTAGACACACATCTATATTATCTTCTTAAGCACAATAACCACAATATCAATATAAAAAGGTTTTATTCAAATTTCTGAAGAGATTATTGAATAAAAGAATAAATGAGACATAAATCTTGCATAAATTATGACCCAGCCTGTCTGCTGAATAGACACAGTGCATGTAAAATAAGCATGTCATGGGGACTTACAGGCAAACCTTCATGTAGTGGTACGGCGAGGCGTTCTTCAAGACGACCCGTTGGTAAAGAGCAGGTTTGTCCTTATTGTCAGCGCCTCTCATTCTAACAAAGCATCAGTGACTCGAACTCCAAGAGGTGACGAGCAGCAGGTCGATCAGCTGACTTCAGACTAAAAAAAAATAAAAATAATAATCGCTTAAGGTTAAACAGACATGAACTCAGCTCAACATGATTTTAAACAGGTCTGATTATTGGGTGGGAATTTGTACACATATCCATCAATCCTACAGCAGGATCCAGTGTGTGTTACATGGTTCAGGTGATTGTTCTGAAGTTAACGTATTGTACCTAATTCATTAACCTTTTGTTAACAACAGGAATAAATATGCACAAGCCTGTAAAGGATATGTATGAATGCTGCCACTTTAATGTGAAATGTTGTTTGTCCAGCGTCACTTTTTTCCGCCCGCTCGTATTTCGCGAGAACCTGGTCCTTCTTTGTCTCAGATTGGGTTAACTAACCTCCTAAACCTAACCTAACCAACCAAACCAACGAAGGCAACGACCACCAGCCAATCAGAGGTAGAGTAGTAAAGCTATCATGCACACTAATAGCTAAATATAGTTTGACACACAAATGCCTAATAAACACGGCTAGCAAGATAGGAGATAGCCACCAAATTTAACTGTCAAAAACCTAAAATATTACGCATTTCATTTACAGGCTCCGTGAAAATGTCAGACATACTGTACATGGCTGCACAACCTGAAGCTACAGCTGGCTAACAGGAGGTCAAACAGTAGCTAAATTAGACTAACTAAGCTAGCTAACTTATGCTACGCTAACTCGTAGCTGCTACACTAAAAGCGAACAACAGATAACAGTCAATAAAGTGCCGTCTGTTATCATTAAAATTTAAAAAGTGATATCTAGCAATCCGCTCACCAACTACATCAACGTGGAGAAATGACAGCGGGCTATGAAGGTTCAGCGTCCATGCAAACTTTAAACAAGTGCGCAGCTTCGGCCTCAAACTCGCACATGCGCACTGATGAGATGCAGAAATGTCCAAGAGGTGCAAAATAGTAAGATGTATCACTCTGTCACAACATCGAACGTCCACGAATAAAAAACGGAGGTAACCGCAGTTTGTTTATGTCATATAGGTTTTAGTTTTAAACATTCGTACTGATGAAAACATGCGAGTTATAAAAATGAGCCAGTGTTTCCTTAAATACAATAAAGAGTTAAAGTTAAACGTAGCAGGTCATTGGACATATTTTCGTTTTGAAGACACTTCAAAATCTGAGTCTCTTTGTTGGCAGATGCATCCTTTTTGAAACATCAAACCAGCTGAGGATGTTATATCACACGATATCAAATATCATTTGTCACGCTTCTTACCTTTCTCAAAGTTTGATTTCAACATATTGCAAGAGGGAAGCTTAAAAATGTTCTTACCATGTAATCTAAAGTCACTTTTGGATATGATATGCAGTTTATTGGACCAAATTACAAACTAAGATGTAGTATATTGAAGCCAGCATTGTTTAACCCAAAAAATTAAATGTTCCCGCTGTGGAGTGGCGCAGCTCTAATAATCTACTCTTTGACATTCTTGATAAAGCTGCAGAGATTGGTGTATTACTACATTTAAAACACAAAACACAGGACACATTTCCATTCAATCAATAAAATAATCATTTTCACACTCCACGTACAGGTTCTGAAATCATTTATTCACCTTGTTTATCAAACTGTTTTCAGTAAAATTAGATCATTCTGCTAACTTTCTCTCAATACATTTTTTCACTCTGAATGTGCTTTGTGTGAGGTTAAATATGCAGTTGGTCCACAGCAGAAGACTTAACATTAAACAAGAGACAGTTTTTCTGAAAGCCATATGTGCAAAATCTCAATATGGAATATTTCATTCAACATTAACATTTAAAACAAAGACTTCAGCCTCTTGCATGGTAAGAACCAAACAAGTAAAAACTTCAGGAGTATTTGACCGACTGTCCCATTTCTGTGTGTTCATTAATTTTCACAGACAAACACTGTCATAGAAAACTCTTTTAAACTATAAAAGAGTCTCATCACCTTCATGAAACCTTGTTGACATGATTATCCTCATCCTCTTCATCATAACTGTCATTCTCCTTGCCTTCACTATCCATCGTGAGATCAGGGGTCAGCATACAGTTCAGAAGTTTTCTTTAGGAAAGTTTCTTAGTGTTTTCACCGTTGACTTCCTGCACAGACAGGAAGCTCATGATGAGCTGGGCAGCTTTCCTGGGTCGCTCCAACGCCACAGAGTGACCGCAGTTATCCAACAGCTCCACCTGGCAGTTTGGCAGCGCCGCCTGCAGCACCGCCGCCCCCGAAACGTCCACCACCTGAAAGAGCAGGCAGGTTCATTAGCAGCTTATAACAAAATTTTAGACAGACATTTGTGCTTCCCAGAGGATAAATCCTGAAGACTTTGGACTTTTCCTCTGGCATCATCATGAGGTTAAATGCTTCTTCCATCCTCGCACCTGGGTTGAATCAGGTGAAGTCCATATATGGAACTGGTTGGTCACATGTTGAGCGCTACATGATAAAAAATGTGATGCCAAAAAATGTTCTACAAATCAGTTTTTTGGGAACATCTATTCAGCTGTCGTGCCTGTTTCCTTGAACATATCTGACTGTCGTTATATCGATGAATACCTGGTCTTCCTTCCCCCAGATGACCTGCACAGGTGATGTGATCAGATGCAAGTGTTCCTGCAGCGAGTGACGAGACTCCTCCCCGACAATCTGCATGAACACTGAACAAGACACACAAACACACGTCATGTAAAAAAATGAACAAAGCACATGAGACAACAGTTAAAGAAGTAGTGACCCCATTAGCATCCACAAAGATGCCACTAGTCTGGTCTTTGAGCTGCTGCTCTGAGCAGACTGACCTTCTTTGTAGAAACCATTGTTGGGGATCCTGTTGTCGAGGAGACCCCGCAGGACCTGACAACACACACACACACACACACACACACACACACACACACACACACACACGGATATTTGTATTGCACACAGTATTCTGTGTAATACTAGTATTGCTAACAGTAGCTGCACTGATATGTTGATGCTGCATATGGAGGAGGCAAGTTATGTGAAGCCTTAAGAGTGAATTTTAGTCCAGGCAGCACAGCAGCGTACCTGCCGGGGGAGGTTGAGGGGGGCGTAGCAGCAGAGTCTCAGCATGTTGTCCAGCTCCTGAGGGGTGGAGGGGATCAGAGGGATGGACTCCTCCTTCTGACTCTTCTCCATCTCCCTCAGACGACTGATGAACTCAGATTCTGTGGGATAAACCAGACCTGGAGGAGGAGGAGGAGGAGGAGGAGGAGGAGGAGAGAGGCGTATCTATAATTCTGCTTCATGACACAGTGTCAGGTTTGAATCCTGGAGATCGGATGTCTGCTGAGTTTACCTGCCGGGCAAATCAAAGTGGTGCCGGACAGATGAGTGGAGTAATGGGCAGTGTAAACCCCTGCGACGTTCCCACCCATCGATGTGCCGATCAGGTGGAAGGGCCTTTTATCCAGACCGATACTCTGCACAAACTGCACAAAGAGACACAAACGGAGACAGGTGTTATCTATGTGTCATCTGTTGGGAGAATAACAGTTCATCCATCTGCTCAGAGCGTCTGTGCAGGTTTGGTTGTGGTCTCTGCACAGGCACGGTGGTACCAAACCTGGCAACCTCACCGTGATTACAAAATTTCAGGAAGCTGCAAAACTACATGTAATTCCTCCTAAAACCAGAAACTGTTTCTGTTTGTACACGATGAAACAAAAAAGGTACGCAACACGTTAATTATCACACTTTTATTTTTTAAACTTTGCACAGAGCCAGGCTTCCTCGTGCTTTATGCTAAGATAAGCTAACCACGTCCTGACCCCGGCTCTGTACTTCACGCATAACTAAAGACTGATATCCATGTACACAGGAAGGGAGAGAGTATGTGTATTTCCCAGAACTATTCATAACACAGCAACAGTAATCAGGGGGAACGGCTCACAGGGATCAGTCAGCTTGCAGGGCAAAGCTGAACAACAGATGACCCTTGACCTCAGATCACATGTTGAACCACAACCAAACCACAGCTGCCAGTAATTCATGACCGAGCAGGAAGATAGACTTCAGGATCAGGAATGTGAAGCACATGGAGGATGTTGTCAAACAAGGCAGGAGGGGTTTTCCTCACACACACACACACACACACGCACGCACACACACACCTGGTGGATTCGGGCGACCTGGCCCTGAATGCTGTAGTCCTCTGGCCCGGTGCGGCTCGTCCCCTCGTGGCCCGGCATGTCCACACACACCACATGCTGGTTTCTGGGGAGAAACTGGAGGAGAAAACAAACACACCCAAATGAAATGATTCTTACTAATTCTGAGAAGGATTCTGAAAAAGAAAAAATGAAGCACACGCAAATGAACAGACCAATACTGCCGATTTTTCCCACAATGCATTGCACAAAGGGCCCTCACATTTCTTTGTGTGTGTGAGAAAAACTGTCTGTACCTGCATGTGTGTGTTACCTTGATGACAGGCAGCCACATGTCCTTGGTGGCGGAGAAGCCATGCAGCAGCAGCAGCGATGGCGTGGCGCCCCCTGGCCTCCCGCGGCTGGCATAACAGAAGCGGTAACTTCCACTGTGAGAGTAGCGGACCACCAGCCCAAGCCTGCGACGCCAGTACCTGAGGAGGATTACAGCAGGACCATCAGGAGCTATTATGTGTCATCTGAAAATGCATGAAAAGATTCATAGTTGTATGTAAGAGGTTGTGGAGGCACACACGTAGCCGCTGACATCTGTTTAATTCTGCTTTACATAAGGTCCGACACTACAGATACAATGTCTGACCTGAGGGTGGCGCTAGAGGAAAGCTCAGAGGGTCATTACATTTAAATGGTTCACTCCATGTGATGAGGAATGTGATCAGGAAATCTCACTGAAATGTGGTGAACAGCTGCTGAGATACTGAATGTCACTCTGTATCAAAGTGTTCAATGGACCGACGAAGCAAACCAACACCTTTTCGGGGCAAAAAACATTCTCGGTTTTAAACACACTTTTGTGAACTTGGCAAAGAGTCCAGATTGTTTTTCACGGGATTCTCACGTATTGCATTCTTGTCTCTCAATGTCCTCCCATTTAAATTTCTTCCTGTATTTTGAACAGGAAAGAAACCCAAAACGCTGGCTGTAATGTTGACTCACTGCTTTTTTGATATATTTGCTCCATTTCCCTCTGGCACAACAGGTTCTCTAAGTAAAGATATTCTTTCACAGTACTCATGTGATAAGCCTTATTTGACAAACTGAAATATCCAGATCTGACAGGCTCAGACTTTTGGACTTTCTGTTAAATCTCTCATAAAAGCTTTTGAGAGTCCGTCCATGTGTCTCTTTTTGTTCAGTATGAATGTTTTTCCTTTCTGTTTCATCTTTAGTTCCCCTTTAGTCCTACTGATATTATTTCTACCAAATCTAATCTTGTGTCACGTAATGTTTCAGTGATTCGTAATGTTTAATTCACTTCACAAAGACGTTACTATATGACAGTGACTCAGCGCTAAGTGTGTGTGTGTGTGTGTGAGAGAGAGAGAGAGAAATAGAAATGATAATCTGCCAAAGAGCCAACATGTATGTTTTATTTTACAGGTTGGACAAAGTGCAGTAGGCAAGGTCACGCTATAATCCTGCTCCTTCACAATAAAAGTGTACTTTGGATGCAGTGACAGCAGAGCAGCAGCCTGCAATGCACAGCTGAGCAGACACGTGACATTAAGGGAGTTTAAATCATAAATAATATCCGTGACTCTGCTGCCCACAATGAGTGATGTATTGCCTTTACTTGCCTCCTGAGGGTGGCGCTAGAGGAAAGGTGGTTAAAGGGTTCACCCTCTGGAGAGAATCGGCAAATTTAAAGAAGTTCAGTAAATGTTGATGTTTGTTGCTCTGGACCAGGAAGTTAGACAATCTTTATATGTATATAAAAACAAGACAAACAAGTAAATTAGAAAAGTTCATAGAAAATTTGAAAACTGAAAAAAGAAGCCCCAGAATACTTTTATTTCACTTTCTTATACTTTTATTTAGTTGTATTTCTATTCTTGCCTTGTTTTACCTGAGAGAAAATGTTTTTGGTAAATATTGGAAACAAGTCTGTGATGCAGGAACTAAAAAGATTAGAATAATATGACAACAACAACAATAATATAATAATAATACTAATAAGGCACAACTTTATTTGTCCCATGCCAGGAAAATGATCAGAGAGGTTAGTGAAATTGTTTTTACCAGTTGTAGGCTTTAAGGAGCGTTCCAGGCCAGAACAGGAAGGAGGTGATGAAGGCTAGGACGGGGACAACAAGAATACCTCCTGATAGCAGTATGAGCTCCATCGCTGCACAGTCCTTCAAAAACACACAAACAGATGTCAGCCTTTGCTCTCAGATCAGTTTCTGAGTTGCGATCTTGACCAGGCGTCCCATCAGCCCTGCTGCTACTGACCTCAGAACAGCACAGCGGTAAGAGTTGAGTCAAACCAGGACATAAATATCTCCAGGGCCTCTATGAATACTGACACAGTGCTCCAATGAATTCAGATGTGCAGTTCAGATCAGCAGCTTCAGTGTTCCTCTGACAGACTAAACCATTCTAAGAATACTCAGACAGACATATCAGTTTTATTTATGTGCATTCAGTTCAGACGTAACACTGTGATTCTCTTTAAACTAGCTTAGCACAACAGAGGGATACAGAGGGAAACTGCTAGCATCTATCAGCTCATTTTCTTACCTGCACCCTAGCAGGCTAATCTATATAATATATAAACATAGTCCAGAAAAGTGGATCTTGAGGTGGGAAAGACTGAACGACTGAACATGGATGCTTTAAGCCAGTAGTGGGGAACGTCTAATTATCTAAGAAAAAGAAAGAACATAAATAATGGACTAACACATCATTTGGGGTGGTCCTTGAACATAACACCCATCTAGCAGTTATGCTATATCGATGACATGCATTATGGCAACTGTCAAGACAACAAAAGTAGATGCAGAGCGTTTCAATTTCCAAGAGAAGTGCACAGACATTTATCATTTTGGTTGAAGCAAAAGGCAAGCCAGAAGTTTGTGGGGACGAGCTCGCAGTGATGAAAAAGGCTAATCTCAAGAGTTCTTACAGCTACAAACATGCTAAACTGGATGAGCTGTGAGGACAAATGCACTTGGATAAAGTTAACGCTGGTCAGAAGAGGTTAGGAACACACGCAGCTTTCAAAAGACCATATTCTGACAAAGGCCGGGTCCTGCAGGCAATTTTTGTGGTGAGCACCATAACAGCTAAGAAGCTGAAACCTCATTCAGAAGGAGAATTTGTGAAGCAGAGCCTTGTTGCTGCTATGGAGCTGCTGTAACTGGACAAATTAAACTGTGACAAACCAAAGTGTCTGTTTGTCTGGAATAATTTATAGAGATGAAGGGAAACCTGACATGGAAACTCAGCGACAGCGAGTGTGATTCGGCCTTCATGGTGGACATTACCAAGAACCTCTCAGAGCTGAACCTGAAGCTCCAGCAGCTTCTCAGCTCTCTGCTGTCAAATGAAAAATCATCTGAAGTGAAATTAAAGCTGTGGCAGCTGGAAAGAGGAAACACTGCAGGTTCCTGCTCTGCAAGAGCTGCACTTATGACGACATCTGAGCAGGCTGCTGAGCGTGAAAACTCCTTCAGGCATTTGGTCAGAGGTTTCAGGACCTGAGGAGTCAATAGCAGAACTAAACATATTTGCGGTTTAATGGGGAACTAGCTGATGTTTCTGGCAAACAACAACATGAAACCACTGAGCTGGAAAGTAATGATGAAGATGTGGGATCTTCCCATTCTGAGGAGACGTACACTGAAGTTTGTGTCTCTGTTTGAGACAACCTGCTGCTGCCAGCAGCTCCTTTCCCTTGCAGAGACTCAGTTCTGCTCAAGAGTGACTGCTCATCCTCATCCTCACCCTCATCATCATCCTCATCATCATCATCATCATCACTACCCTCTGACATCAGACACCTCACCAAACAGAAGCGGCGCGGGTTCAATAATTTAGTACGGCCCGCACAGGATGGTATAAAAAGTGAAATGGCCTTTGACAGGAAAAAGGTTTGTCATCCCTGTTTTAACCAGCCAAACTCCATCTGATGAAGACTATGTATAATCTCGTAACAAAGTTACATAAAGTTATATGAAGTGAGTCCTCACTGGCAGCCACAAGGTGACTGTGTCAAAGGTCAGGACAGGAGCGGAAGCCGCCGTTTCACCTGAACAAAACTATCGCAGGTTTTTCCTGTTAATTTCAGAGGAAATGTTTTTAATTTATAACCTGCTGAAGGTCTAAAGCGGCTTCGTGAACCAGCAGATAAACATACAACACTTAACATCCTGGTTCTGATCGTCTGTAAGTCCTTTTAACGTGTAACATCACATCTCAAACATGATTACAATATGATGGACAGCGCACGTCAAATAAACACCGACTGAATGACAAACAGCTGCTAAATACAGACATGTTCATTGTCATAAGGCCTGTAACATGTTTCTGACCAGCTGTGCAGGAGTTAGTACCGTACCTGTCTGTGTCCTCCTCGATCTGTCAGAGAAAGCTGTCCTCCATGCAGTCCGCTCCTCCTCCTCCTCTTTCACCCAATTACACAACAGCCTTTCATGTGCGCTTAAAGGCAAAGTGCAATGAGAGCACCGCGCTGCGTTCAGGCACTGTCGGAAATACCACACAGTGAGCGCGTGTGTGAGTGTGGAGTTCCTCCACACGAGGGCGCCACCGTCCAATGTCTGTATTTTGGATCCACACATCTCCACGCTTAGGTTTTACTATGCTGATGATCACAGCTGTTCAGGGACCAACACCTGTATCTCTCAACAGCAAACAGATACGAACAATATCAATAAGATAAGATAAGATAAAACTTTAATGAACCAACAGCTACCAGAAACAAGCAAACAAACAAAAGACAGTTATTGGAGCTTTAATTATTGCTTATGCATGTCTTGTAGCTAATTTTCTATAAAGGATAATGGTCTCATTTATGCACTTATTGAGCATTTATCTGTTTGCTTATTTGTTGAAGTTGTTACTGCTTTCTTTTTGTTGTATTTGACCAGTGTTGTGCAACAGATGACACTTAATTTACTTCATTTGTTTTATTTTTCTTGCATATGTAATTATGCCCATATACCTCCTGAGGGGTCAATAACATCTGTGTTTAAGGTCTGCACTAATCCTGAGAAAAAAATCTTGCTGTTTTTGGTCTGTTGAGCTAAAATCTCTAATTTACTCTCATTCAGTTTCAAAAAGTAAACAAAACCTGTAGTTTTCTAAATCCTTCCGTAAACATAGTCCATCACTGCGGACACACAAATGAGATTTTTCCATTTTCAATAAACTGGATGGATGAAGGATAAGATTTTGGGTGTACAATATTTATAAATGTAACTATTCAAAAACCAGATTTAACAATATTAGGTCTAACCATGTTGGATAATCTGTGTATAGAATCAGAGGAAGTGCTGTTACTCTCAGAGATCCTCTCTAAACCCACCCTTATCATGCTGGGTGCTATTAAAGGCCACAAAACTGTGCTTACCAAATAATTTTGTCTCAGTTTGGGACTAAAAATATCCTTTTCTGGCTTTTCTTTCATGGTTCAGGAAGCGGTTGTCAGACGGTCAGCTGGGTGATGCAACTGCCCAGGAACGCTGGCCGAGAAACCACAGGAATACGTAACATTCCTGCTGGGAGTAGGTCAGCACACACATACATCAATGGAGGTTTGTGATCCTCCTTCTAAAACTAATTCCCAATTATCGTGACTTTAAATAAGAGCTCTGCTTTAAAGCTGAAAAGCATTTTGCTCCAGCTGGAAGCGGATCTGAAGAGTGGATCACCTGATTTCCTCTTCTGAAACCTGAAGTTGTTACATTTGATGAACGAATGATTTTTGGATGTTGATCTTTGGAGCTTTGGTGGGTCATTGTACGAGACTCCTTCAAATGCAACAAGGCAGTTTATCTGTTTATCTGTTCAGATACATGTCAGGTTAAACTTGTATCAGATATATGCAAAGCTGCAACCTGTCGTTGACTGATCTCCCCACAACTCTCTGTGAATAAAGATGATAGAGAACAGGAAGTTCAATCAGAAGTAAGTTTAATTCCAACCAATCAGCCGTCAAACACGATCAGCAGAAAACTCTTTCTTTAACTTGTGATGAGAGAGTGCAAAAATAAATGCCAAGACATGACATGCAAAAGTAACCTGGTGCGGGATGATCATTACTCCCTGCAGGTGAAGACACTGTCACTTTAAAATCTGTGTAAAAACACCATCGCTGCTGATTTAAGACATTAAAATGTGACTTTGGTTATATCGTTCAGTATTCACTGCAGAATCCAGTAGTTAGTCTCATCTTGTGCTGTTGTCTGATTGATCACACAATGCAAAAAGCACTGAACAAGTGATGGTTACCTTCAAAGCACCAAACACCACCTGTGTCTTACACAATAAGTGTCCATTGCCCTTTATGGACAGTACATTATTTAACTGGGGATCGATCGGTTTCCTTTCTGAACGTTATAAAAAAAACTGAATTTCCTTCACAGAGTGGATTTTTAGAAATCCTTGTTTATCATCTCACCCAGACAAAGATTAATATCTCATCGTGTTGAGTTCATTTCAAAGGTGTATTACTTCATAACTGACTGAGCTAGACGATGCTAGCAGTGCTACCACTTCCAGTTTTTGTGCTAAGCTAGGCTAAACAAGGCATATTAGACACACAGAGATCAATACTCAGTTTATTGTTATATTCTACGATATCATCTTGTCCATCAGTTACAACATTGGGCTGAACAGTATTGTTCTCTGTGTGCTACATATTTAGTTAATCACATCAAACAAAACTGCTAGCCTATTGTCCTCGTTTCTAGAGTAAGCATTAGCATTTTGCTAGCAGCAACCAATTCAAAAAGTAACATAAAAAAACACAAGCTCATATTAGCTGATGTTACGCTGATCTGATTGTATTGATTTTATTTCATGGAATAAAAAGCAAAGGTTGAGCTTCTGTCTAATGTAGATTTTACTCCTGGCTGACTTGTTTTGGGGGATTTTAACACAAATCAATTATAATAACTCTGCAGCTACAAAAACGCAGCCAGAAAAGTGTGAGCAAAATACAAAACTTTATCAGGAATATAGCTAACATAAAGCAGTGTTGAGCAGCAGCTGAGATCCATGTTCATGAAAGAGGTTAAATTCAAAATGGATCTGCAGTTTGACTGAAATAACACATTAAGCAGAAAGGACAGAGAGGAAAATGAAGACAATGACAGCAATGCTTAAGCAAAATCCATATTTTCTAACTGTACAATTCACAAACACGACCCAACTTCAATGGCAGGACTTAAAAGGCTGAGAATTTACTGTAAAATCTACCATAGGAAAAAAAAAAACACAAAAAAATCCAGCAGAGCACTATTAATCACGAGTTCGATGCCTTTTCCAGCCTTCTGCCTGTCCAGTTCTCTTAGATTTGAATCAAACAATTAGATTATTTCTGCCTGAAACAAATGTTAGCAAGTGGATTCAGCACAGATTTAAACCTGACATGTTAGGATTTAATAAAAATTTCAGACGTATTTAATTAAGTCGTCCCAGATAAGTTGATTTCTATTGAAAATATAAAGCTTTAACTTTAAAACTTTTGTAACTTCAAAGATTACAATGAGAAGAAAGAGATTTTCTGCAGTGTGTCCCTTCAAAATAAATCAGGTTTTCTTGACTTTTCTTGGTCCTTGAACCCTTTCGGTACCAATATTTTCATCATCCCAAAAGTCTAACTGCAGCCAAGTTACAGCATGTGAATTTGAACTTATGCTTCACTTTGTGTGGGATTTTCAGAGCTCCAATTATACTGAAATGATGATACACAGTGCAGTGTTACATTCTATAAGTCCCTCAACATGGGATGAGTTTGCTTGGTTGTCACAGAAGTGATGATGTTCATGATGTGTAGGTCAAAACTTGTCCTGATGATGAAGACAGAGTGACGTAGTTGAAAGCTCCCAGGCTACTAAGTGGACCATGAGTTGAGACTGTTTTGTCAAACTGCTCTTTCCAAGAACAAGAATGATCGTTCAAGCTCAACCTGGAAATAACAAGACCGCTTGAAAGCTCTGAACCTGCTCGAGAGGTTCAAGGACCTTGAGTTGGGATTGATTGTCACGTGTGTTTGTCAATGGTTTTATTATCTTTTATCTGTGTTTACTACTACATTTATTTCTCATTTTTTTTGCTCATTTACTCATTTATTTCCTAAACTGTCAGGCCTGGTTCTCCGTCCTGGAAGCTGCTGGTTGTATCTGAAACACTGCAGACTGAAACCAGCACATCTGGCTCCGGTCACTGTCAGTACTTTAAGTGCTAATAAATCATCCAAATGTTTCTTTAAGTACTTTAAACACTTTTGTGTCAACTAAACATTTCCTTAAGTACTTGAAACACCAGTAGGCTCAACTGAACAACGTCAGCGAGATGGCTTAAGTATTTTAAACATCAAAATATCAACTGGATGCTTTTTCTTTGTAAGACACATTTTTTTAAATACTAAATATGTCGACTCAACATATAATTTAATGTTTTTAAGTGCTACTTGTTTAGTGTCATTTATCTGGTGCTTCTTTTGTTTTATATACAATAAGCTAACCAACCATCCACGGTCGATTTGAGATTTACTGACTTAATATTTTTTGTCTTGTCTCACATTTGTATTTTTATTCAGCACTGCTTCACTGTCTCTGCATTTCTTAAAAACCACATTGTGTTGAATTCTACGTCATGTGAGTGTCTCAGTGCTGACAGGGTGTATCCAGGTTTTGCCCACACTTCCAGCAGCAGTAATGATGTTGATGCCACGTCCGTCCATCTTTTGCCGAGTGAAAAGACTGGCAGAAGATCAACTGAAGGAGTGGGGGGGGGCAAAAGAAGGAGATAATTAAATCAACAGCTGTTATTTATAATGTTTGAAGGACTCAGGTATGTTACAGTACTCTGCTTTGAGCTAAATGCTAAGATCACAACAATACTGATGTTATATAATGACATATACTTAATATAATCTTAGCACGTTCACCATGTTAGCGTAGCCTGTTAGCATGCTACATTTACATTCACCGTGTCCAAAGGAAGTGATGTCGTCTCACCTCATCACAGCCTGAGCATCGTGGCCAGACCGTCTGACAGTAGTGTCTTCCGCAGAATAATTTCTGATTGGACCAGAAGTAGACCAGGTCCACCAATCCCTGGCCACACTCTGAACAGACGAAGCAGGTGGGATGCCACAGGCCGCTATGGTAACCAGCACGCTCAGCATAAACAACCGGATTCTCCTTGGCAACCTCACCTTGGCAACCAGTACACCGCTGGAGGACAAAGAGAGGACAGAATGTGACAGTGAAAGACGGTCATGTACCAAACTGCTGAAACGAACGTCTAGTTTCAGTGTTAAAGAGTGTTACACTTCCAGTGTTAGACAGGCTGCTGTGAAACAATAAACCCATGAACATTTGGCAAAACGAGGCAAAGTTTGGTGGGGTTGGTAATCTATTCAGGTAACATTAAGGGGTCCCAAACCAATACATCAGGATTTAAACTTCAGACACGTCAGCCGTCTTATTTACTTACATAGTCAGTCTTAGTGCTGTCATTCGTTCCATTAGTGGAGCCAGCGGCAGAGGCAGTGCCGCGATTGGTTGAGCCGTGGTCCTGGTGCTCCGCGGCATCCTTCTTACTGCTGTTGCTGCGGTCCTTGGCCTCCTTCGCTGTCCTCTGAATGGCTGCTTCCCTCAGAGCTCCGCCCTCACCAGGTAAGGCCACCTCCCCGACTCCCAGCACCTCCTGTTTGTAGTGCTTCACGAACAGCAGCATGGAGGAGATCTACGAGAGGACATAGGATGTTGTTTTATTAGACTTTTCCGTCATGTGCACGTTCCGGCCATGACAACTGATTTAAGCGATAATGAGTGATATTGCTTAGCTAACATGCAGCTAAGGTTAGCTTAACATGTTAGCATTAATGTAAAAATAGTTTGGTCCTGGCAGAGTTCTGTACCTCCTCCTCACTGTCCAGACTCTGACACTTCATGGGGTCCTGATCATAGATGGGGAGCTGGCTGAAGAGCTGCCTGCGACGCTGCAGCGCTCCATCTGTCCCAGAGACGGGACGCTGACTCTCGGGGATGAGCTCCATATACTGCATGGCCTGAGGGGAGATCAGGGGCTTTTTACGCAACAAGTAACACATTCACATTTATCAGGCTGCAGATTTTCCACGATGTGGAGCTGCTTGATCATTAACAGATCAGTTCTACACCTGCCACCACCCACAACAAAGACATTGACTGCAGCACTGTGGACCTGCAGATGTAGACTGTTCATGTCGCCACCTTGAAAGAAAGGCAAAGAGAGAAACAGCTGCTGCAATTTTAGCATGTAGTAATGCGACAGGTGGTGCAGATGGGTGCTGCTGACATTCATGCTACCATTTATTTACACTAGTGTCTCCAAACTCCTGACAGGTCTCAATGAGAGATATACGTCACTTTCATTTTTACATGCATGATATCACAGATGTTTTTAAAAAGTTCTCTTCATTTTGGCTCTTGGCTGGCATCTCCCACCCCTGAAATTTTAGCTTGTTGAACACAATATCTAAAGCAATGAAAACATTGCATGATCAGCTCGCTGTCATTAACACGGCTGGACGACAGAGCAGAGTGTGTGTTTCAGGTGTCATCACGCTGTCCAGGTGTTGTCAGTGACACATCTGTGTGTTGTCAGATGACTGCAGCAGAGTGAGATGGTGAGTAACAGTCTAGAGCTGAACCAGCAGACTGAACATGCTGCAGTGTTCATGTCACAGCAGAACATAAAAGTATTGAATGACACAAACATGCTGAAGGTCTGGAGTGCAGTCCCACTGCTGGATCTGGATCTGTCTCTACAAGTTCAACCACAGTAACGTCCCCCGTGACTCCCCCCGCCACACTGCAGCGCTCAATAATCACTGTCATCTTTATAATTGTAGGTTGTGAAACCTGAAACATACTTGAGTCTGTTTTTAATGGAAACCAGACGGTGTAGACTGTTCGACACGCAGAGGAGGCTGCAGAAACTAAACGAAAATAAAGTAAACACAGAGAGAGGGCTGCAGAAAGTAAACGAAACTAAAATTCACCAACAAGTAAAGAGGTCAGTCCCAGTGGTAAACCATTAGGATGGGAATCGATTTTAGTTTTTCATCTCGATAACAGAATCTATATTGGCCTCCATCATATTTTAGGCATGTGCTTGTTTTTCACTTTACATAGGTGAGTGTCAGCGGAAACAACACACTTCCTTTGTTTACGCACACGGGACAAGAGGCTAGAAACAAACAAACAAAGGATGAGCACTGAGGACTGGTCTTAAATCGTTGACAGCTGCTGATTGGTCAACACCAGAGCACCAATAACCTCCTGGGCGATTGATAATGTGAACAGTACATGAATGTTGTTCATTCGTCCTCTAATGATAATGTGTTTGTTAGCATTAGCATTAGCGTTTCTATGCTACATGCATAACAGTTTTTGTGAGTAATGGGGATAAATCTAATGGGACAGTACGTCATATACGCTGTGTTTTGGATTTTCTGAGCAAAGTGGCTGCTCCTCAACTGCCAACTTTTAGCCACATCATGCAAGAACTGTTTTTTTTTTTTTAGCGACTTGGTACCCCCACAGTTTGGAGTAAAAGCCAGTCTAAGATTTACTCTGTGTGGCCTCGTGCTCGAGTGTGAAAGAGGCCTCATTCTTCCTATTACAAGTCAGTGTAGCATCAAAAGGAGTTTGAAGCTGAAGCTTTAAGGTAAAATAGTTGTGTTACGTGACTTTAAAAATAAACATAAACCAAAATGATTCCTGCTGTTACAGACTATTAATATAGTCAGTATTATCTAATGGGTGTTTACAACAGATGGTCTGGGTTATAATTTAAACATTTACTCAGGTTTTCACTTACAAATCAGGGATTTAGATCACATGCTCAAATGGTTAGTTTCTTTAAACCCTGATTCATGTTGTGTGCTAACATTCGTTTTGTTGCTTTGCACGTCTTTGCTAAAGCTCTATCCGGTCTGGCTGCACCCCCCTGTCATTCAGGTACAGGGGAGAAACGCTCTGGCTTGTTTGCATTTCTTAATCACTGTCATCTTGAGCAGCGCTGAGCCCAGGATGCAGCGACAATGCCCTTGAAAAACAGTGTCAGGGGGAACTTGTTTTGGTGGAACAGTTGGTCTGGCCTGGTATTAATGTGGATAAAGAGATTGTTGTTGTTGTTTCCAGTAGTGACGAAGATTCTGAAAACAGTAACACAGGTAGTGGAGGGGCCAGTGGCAGCCTTAAACCTACAGTCCACATGTGGTGAGTCAGATGATTGTGTCCTCAGATCAGTTAAATGTGACTTCACAAGCTGACACAGAGCAACAGACTGCAGCTTCATACGAACAACCAACCTCCTGTACTTCACACTGATCCTCACCAGCGTCTGGTTGAGGCCGGCCGGCGCCCAGTCGTATGTCGTGGTGTTGAAGGTCGGGTCTTTGCGCGACACCACCGGATTGGTCACGATCATGCGGTTCCTCTTGTACACGCGAAGGCCACCGCCTCCTTTGACCTTCGCTGTCAAATGGGAGCAGGGTGAGTCTGCGAGCAGGCGTCCCATTCGCTGGTCGTCTTCTGCGTCACTTCCAGGAGCGTGGTCGACCGTGCTGCACCCGCAGGCTGTGCAGGCTTTCCTTCAGAGCAGATAGGACAAGAAGAAGACATGGAGTGAAGCTGTAAAAACTTTTACATCCATTCATTTAAGTGAAGACTTTGAGAATCAGAATCAGCTTTACTGGTCAAGTATGTGTGCACATACAAGGAATATGACTCCGGTTTAAACACTGCACTCAATCAATGCATTTCACAGCAAAGTCAACCTTTGCTCACAGATTATAAACTTTTTAAAGCAAAAAACAGCAAAAATCAAAAGGTCCTTTTTACAACCTCCACATTTAGTTCTTCCATGTAGTTTATAAGCTTGTGTGCGCAGTGCTGTTCAACAAGAGACTCTCATCTCATCTTCAATCAGAGCCTTCAGTCAATTTGTTGAAATATGCAAAACCACTAACATGTCCCTTTAAGAGCAGAGACGGAGGAGCGGAAAAACCGCTGGGACTGTGTCCAGAACGTTTGTTTTTTCTCTTTACATTCCTTTCATCGATATTCTTTTTGTTTTGTTTTTGGGGAAATTGAAATAGTTGTAAAAAGAAAACAGAGAAGAGTTGTACCTCCAGGAATGTGGCTGGAATCCAGAGCAGCTCCCGTCACATACGAGACACACCGCTGCTCCTCCTGCGCTCTGCTTTACTGACATCTGAGAGGAGAGAGGAGATCAAAATACAGCAAGAAAACTTAATGATGTTTTACATTCAAATCATTTCTACAACTCTGTCCCTGTGAGGTACAGACCATTTAAGTCTCCACATTATAAACAACCTAACAGGGAGAGGATCAAAGATCAGAGGTCACAAATCTATGATAACAAGAGGTTTAAACTTAAGTAAAATGATGAGATGGTAAGAAAAATTTCACCTAAAAAACCCTCTCTGTTCTCTCTATGCACTCTATGCATTACTTCGTAGCACTGTCTCGTAGCTTTGGATAAAAGCTTTTGCGAAATGACAAATTATAATCATAATTGTAAAAGAAGGGAGTCAAAGCCCAAATGAAGAGATGTGACAGCAGTTTGACTGATAAAAACAGAAACTGACAAACATCTGATCTCAAAACAAATTTACTGTTTGTACGACACACAGTTAACAGAGAGGTGACGATGATGATTCAGACGCGTGAGGAAGTGTTGGATGAGAAAGAAGAGTTGTTGATTTAAACTTTCCTCAGTGAGTGTTAGAGAGGAAGAGATGGGAGTGAAAACCACACACACACACACACACACACACACACACACACACACACACACAGATGTGCAGAGCAGATGATCTCATTGGTCCACCCAGTGACATCATCGTCACGGTACTGACAAACACTCTTATCTGTCCCCCCAACACTCAATTTTTCATCTCCTCCTCCTCTTCCTCCCCTTGGCTCTACAAACCTTTAGTCCTTGCTCCTCTTTTATCTCTTTCACTGTTTATTTATTCGCTCCTCCTCTTGGTCTCTCTTCCTGTCCTCATTTTGCCTCAACTTTCATGCCCACAATCCTCCATACTTTATATTCTACTAGAATTATTTTTCACAATGAACAAATTATGTCTGATCTGTTTGTCATTAGTTGAAATTTAGCAATTTTGGGGGGGGGTTATGAAATTTCTACATTCTGTGTGTGTGTGTGTGTGTGTGTGTGTGTGTGTGTGTGTGTGTGTGTGTGTGTGCGAGCAGGTAACCAGACAACTGTCCTGCTAAAACAACCAGCTGCCATTTGTCTGACAGAGAGACAGACTGTCCACCTGTCCATCTGTCAGCAGGTATTAACAAGCCCATCTCTCTTCAGGGAGACATTCATACACACACTGTTTATATACAGACACTTGACACTAGCTCTTCCAAAATGATGGACGGGCTGGAGGGATTTGCTCCCTTTCCATCACCCATGCTGGGTGATGCGTTCTGGCTCACAGTCAGCATTCCAGTTCATCCCAAAGGTGCTGGATGGGGTTCAGGTCAGGACTCTGTGCAGAGCAGTCCAGTTCTTCCACACCAAACTGTGACGACTATCCCGTTATGGTGCCGACTGTGCACGGGGCCATCGTCAGGTTAAAATGGGATCTTCCCCAAACTGTTACCACAATGCTGGACGAACGCTATTGTCTAAAATATCAATGTAAGCTGTAGCATTGAAGGAGAAGTTTGATATTTTGGGAACAAGACCCATAGCACTCTCACGTCTGTACACTTAAAAAAATTAGTTAGCTTTTGAGTTGCTGGAAAAGATTTTGTTACCTTAGGACAGAGGTGTCCACATACCTCAGGCCGCACCATCTTTGCACACATTTTTCAATACAAAAACACACAAAGAAACTCCGGCTTTCGTTGTCTGCTGTGTTGTTGCTCGTATTTCATATGTTACCAAAGGGCGAGAGAGCACTGCATATCAGACGTTATCAGAATAGAGAGACAAGGACTCATTAGCTGTGACACACGACAGATGAGTTTGTTTAGAGGTGTGAAGAGAGAGATGGAGTGTGTGTAGGAGTGTGTGACAGTGAAGAGGTTGGCGGTGTCGAAAAGGTCACAGCGATGTCGGCTGGAACAGAAACAGCTGAAGAAGAACAAGACTTCATTACGTCCCTCTGGAATACACTGACTGACGCTGACCTACAGTGTGTGTGTGTGTGTGTGTGTGTGTGTGTGTGTGTGTGTGTGTGTGTTTCATTATTATGGTAGTGAGCAGACGCTCAGCACAGGCGCCACCCGTCACACAAACCAAACGGAGTATTTCAAAAACAGCTCTGGTACATTATATGACGTCAGCAGCAAAACACCTTTCTGAGGTCAGTTTGCACCCGAACCAGCTTTAAATGAGCATTCCACTAAAACTCTGCTGTTGGTGCTGAGCTTTGTCTTTGGCACATTTTCGCATGTGAGCAGCAGACTCAGCTGAATCTTACGATAAGTAGAGTCACAGTAGTGTCACAGTATGAGTAAACGTGACTCAAAAGCTGCTCCAAACATGAAAAAATCCTGTTACTCATCCTGCAACCGGCCGTGACACAGCTGACGTGGTGCACGTAATGCTGTTTTTGTGTTGTGGTGAACGAGTCTGTGCCTTAAATGGATATACAGTAAGATATGATGGGAAACAAGTAGAGAGAGGTGGGAAAGGACATGCAACAAAACTCCTCGGAAAGACTCAAACAAAGACACTGCAGTTCACAGTCACGGCTTTAACCACCAGGCCACCAGGACACCACATCTCTAGTTCCTCTAAACAAGATGAGGCCACAGATTTTGCCTAAATACAAGTACGGACATAAGCTGTAATTAAATATGTGGCTAGAAAAACAAGCTCATGACGTCAAAGTCTTTGTCACTCAGGGCAAACGGGGCAGAGCCAGTTGTGTGATTAATTGTCTTTGGCTCTGCTCTGTTTGTCTTACGTGACAAAGACTGTGATGAAAAATGGTTTTATTTAGCTGCATAACCTGTTGCACAAAGCATCCACATACAGTGAAGTTATGTCTGTCAGTAATGTTATCTGTCATTCCTGGAAATGGATTTATTGAGTAAATTCTTCTACAATGAAGATTTTTAATTCTTTAATTCTAACGGAATTAGACAAGAAGTGGCAGCAAACGAAAACATGAAGGCTAGCATGCCAACATTTAACATATAAAAGGTTAAGCTGACGTTATCAAGTGCTGTGGATGTGGACGTACGTTCAGTCAGCTATCTTTCTTTTGGCTATGGAAAGAAATGAAAAGTTCCAGGATTAATGTCGATTTTCGGTTTTAGCTTCTCCTCTTGACCTTAACTCGAAAACGGGTTTCAGTATTTTAATGGACAATAGAGTGAGTCAGCCTCTGAATGATCAGATGCTGTGCGGTGGAGCGAACGGGTCGCTGTGCTAATGCTAAAGCTAATGCTAAGTGAGAGAGAGTCTCTTGTATTACTGCAGAACAGAGTCACATGGAGACTGTGTGTGTGCGTGTGTGTGTGTGTGCGTGTGTGTGAACACGTTAGCTAACCTAATGATCGGTGAAAATGACACCTGTGACCACGATAACGGTACACAGTGGAAACGATGACGGCTGTAGCCTCAACATGCTCAACACTGGCAAAAAGTAGACTAAAACTTACAAATGTGAAATCATCAAAACTCAATTAAAACTAATGGACACTGTCATGAAAAGACTTTGCCTTGTGATGGACAATAAAGTATTCTGAAGATGTCATGTTTAGTCTGCATTTATCTAAATTACTTCTTCATGAAGTCTTATTTGTTGAATCATTATTAACGTGTTTGCTATCCATAGTAATGTTTCAGTCCTCATCTGATGCAAAACAACACTTTGTCCTGCATTTTCTACTGTAAATAAATTGGTTTCTGAAGAAGAGAAATGAACTGAATGATCTGAAGTTGTTTAGTTCAGCACAGACATTCATTCTGTGCAGCTCCTCTGTTATCGGGTGATCACTGACAACCCTCAGTTGGTCTGATGGAGTTATCCTGAGTACAAATACTGACCAGCGCAGTGTTATTCGCTGCTCTGACTAAAAATGTCTGCCAAATGAAACATATGAGCCTGACAAGAAATGCATTTTTTCAGAAAGAGGGAAAAGCGTGGCAGCTCTATATTTAGGAGTCAGATAAGGCGGGTATGCCGTAGCTGGGTCATTCTCAGCTGAGTAATTCTAAACATGTCGGCTATGTGAAGGGGAAACGGCAGGAAACAATGACAGATAAGAAGCTGGAGACCAACGAGGCAGCGAGTCGACCTGCAGAACTTTGTCACATGGCATCCTGGTTATTTCCTGTTTTTACCCATTTACAACAATATCAGACAGAATGCCACAAACTATCTTTTATATTATTTCTTGGATGTCGTTAAATAGATTTTTCCTTTCAAACTGTCTGGAAATTAAACTGCAACCAGTCTCAGCATTGGTGAATGCTAGAACTGTCTTCGCTTTTTGTGAAACTGCAAATTCAACTTTAGAGCTGCAGCGAGAGTTCAATGACAGAAAAATAATCTGTAACAAGTTAGGTAATCGATAAATTGTTTTCAAAGTAAAATTGTCCAACATGCCACAGTCCCAGCCTGTCATTTTGAGGATTTGCTGATCTTCTATCAACTTTGTTTTTAAGAGTTTTTGTGTAGTATTTTGGCTACAGAGATACCTCCCACCAACCCATTGTGTGTGTGTGTGTGTGTGTGTGTGTGTGTTGGGGGTTATTTCCATCCTGGTGATGGCAGTTTTTCCAGCTCCAGGGTATAAAAGGGGGGCAGGGGGATCAAACCCCTGACAGGTGACACTGATCCGTCAGGTTATCTGCCTCAGAGTGATGTGACCTCTAGATGGACAATTACAGGAGGGATCTGCAGGAGACAATCTGTACGCTGCTGCCAGGACAGACCCAGCAGGGGGATCGGGTCCTCGTGGTCGTGGACTACCTCCACCGTCTGAATTAGAAATCTCCAGCAGTTTGAAAAGATCTGAATCAACTCACAGAAAACTGGGCGGATGCATAAAATCAGCCCCACTCCTCACGTCAGCTTTTTCTCATTAGGACGTTCTTTCTTTTCTCTGCAGTGAGTTTACGGCAGGTCAGACAAACACTGTGACTTGTAAAAATCTGCATGTTGATAAGAGGTCAGCAGTGACTCAAACTGACATTTTGGCCGGTAAATGTAATCAACACATTGCCTTTTTAGCAGTTTCTTTGGACCAATCAACTCTGATAAATATAGTCTCATCGATGTCAACTAATTCATTTGGTTCCAAGGTTCATCTTATATTCACTTGATGTGAAAAGCGAAAGATTTCAGCCGTGCGACCTAATTTGGCAGCTAAGATGCATCTTCTTCCGCAGAGTTCTTTGCATCAAGAGCTCTACAAGCTCTAATGTGAGAGCAACTGACGTGTCAGTGCAGCTTAACAAACCTCGGGCTGATGCTGTTTCAATAAAGACTGAGGACGAGAGAAGAAATGGCCTCAGATGCCCTGCTCATGATCCCGTCTGCCTCATCATTTCCTGTGAATCCCATGCAGTGAAGCTGGACTCCACTGTGAAGCTTCTGTGCGGAGACGCAGAATCTAAGTTCTTCCTTACACGATCATATCAGTATTTTTAGATTGTTTTCATGCATGTGGGTGAATTCTTTACGTTCTTTACTCGCTTGCCTGAAATTGCTTCATGAGGAAAAAATTAAGTATTTTGAATTGAACAGACAAAAAAAAAATCCCCAAAAAGCATTTTTCCCATAGACTTCCATTATAAAAGCGATATCTGGAGAACTGTTAACAGGACACCTCCAACTGCAAGCAAGGCCAATTATTGCTCTATATATATGATCCATGAAAGTTTTATTCTTGTTAAAGACATTTTTTATTCCAATAAGTGTGCGCATCCACTTCTTAAAATACATCCTTGCATAGAAATTACAACAATAACTGGCTTCAAAAATGGCAGCACGCATGGACAAGTCACACACCGCTGTAGTATATCAACAGAAAAAGCAACTAAATCAATATTCAACACAAATCAACGTAAAACATTAGTTTAACTGCTTCTATTAGCCACTGCCACAGATTCTGTGTCGAGTGAAAGTGACGTAGGCAGGATGGATATGTTGTTGTTATGGCCACCTCTCAAGCAGAAATTAATCAACGTAAACACAATGCTGACTGAACGATGAAGTGAAACAAAATGGCCATTCATTTTAGTTATCGGGCTGACTTCATGAAAACAGAAGAGCAGAGCAGAAACGTGAGAAGTTTCTGGGTGTTTCAGGTGAATCGTCTTCAGACTTTGATTTTATGACGCCGTGTGCTTGTATATCGAATGGTAATTAAGTTCATTTGACCTCAGTAAAGTCTTCTTATTCACAGATAAGAGTTCCCCTAAACCCATCTACGGAAGAGCCACACCACATCAGACCCTGTGACCTTCTGACCCTTGACCTCCTCATTCCTGCTGTTAGCCATGATGTCTCTATGAATGTACAGATGTAAATGTGTCCGCCCTACCTTCTCCATGGCTGAGCTCACGTCCATGCTGTCTGCCGGTGGTTCCACTCCTCGGCTCCTCGGCTCCCTCTGCCTCTGCTCTTCCAGAACAATGGGACTTTAAATTCCTCTCCTGTCGACCACACTTCCTCCCTCCCCGCCCACCGTCGCTCCTGCCGCCGCTCTGCTCTGCCGGCTCTCCACAGTCCACTGCAATTTACCCGTCTAGACTTTCATCTCATTCCTGCTGACTAACATCAACCGACTTCTTTACTTTTGACTCGTTGGTTCACCACTTCACTTTCTAACTCAGTTTTCTCTCCATTTCTGTCTCTTTGCCTTTTTGTATTTCTAAAAACTCACCTTTCTCCTCTTCAGCTGTGGACTCCTGCTTCTTCCTCTGTTTTATTTTTTCCTACACTTTTCCCTCCTGATTCGTCCTGTTGCCAGCTCTCCTCTCCACCCTCTGCAACATGAACTCAGCAGGTTTCTTCACCTCCTGATTTTGCTCCAGCACGCTCCTGAAGTGAAGCTGATGTTTCCAACATTTTCTGCCTTACAGTGAACTAGCAGCTCCCTCATTCACCTCTGTTTCTTTACTGACTCTGCTGAGCAGTGAACTCACATTGCTTTGCTAAATATTAGAGTACCTCCTATCTTAGAGCCGTAGGTCATGTGGCAGCAGACTGGCAGTAATCAGGGAGATTTATGGCCTGAAGAACAGCAGCTGAAGAACAGCAAACCAGGCTATGAATTCAGTCCTGGTCTTCAGCAGCCTGCAGGACTACCTGGAGCAATGAGGCCTGACTGGACTGTTTGTGTTTTTAGTCTGAGACAAAGACAGAGAAAGGCCTGAGGGATTCCCTGCTTACGCCTTGCCAGCCAATGAGAGTGAGCCAGAAAAACTCCCCAGCCAATAGTAGCATCAGGCATTCCTCCTCCTCCTCCTCTCAGTCTGCAGCTTTTTAGTGTGTGGCTTAAAAGAATGTAGACCACAAAGCCGGGCAGGGCCAAACTGGGCTAAATAGACCCAGGCAGGGCCAAATGGTGCTAATCCACCCATAGTGGCTAAACAACGCTAGTGGGACCAACAGGGATATAGAGACCAAGGCAGGTCCAAAAGAGGGATATCCAGGCAGAGCCACGAACAACTCAACAGAGCCGGACAGGGCCAACAGGGATTTAGAGAGCCAAGCAGGACAACCAGAGTCAAACAATGCCAGAGAGGGCATAATCAGGCAAGTACCAGACAGACAGGGCAACTGGGCAAAACAGAGCAAGACAGGCCTGACAATGCTAAAATGGCAAGGCAGGGCCAACCAGGGCTAAACAGAGCCAGAGAGTCCATAGTGGCAAAACACAGCCTGCCAAGGCCAAAGGGCCAAGTATGGCCAATCAGACCCATAAAGAGCCAGGCAGAGCTAATCAGGACCTGGCTAATAACTCCTGGAAAAGGCACCTGGGCCAAACAGACTCATGTCACTAAATTAAAAATGCTACTGTGACAAACAGATGAAGCACCCTATTCTGCCTCTGACTGGCTCGTGCATGTTGCCTTCGTTGTTTGGGTTGGTGAGGCTTAGGTGTAAGGGCAAATGATTGGTTACAGTTAGGGTAAGAAGATCGGGGTAAGCCAATCAGAGGCAGATTGCTTAATAGAGCCAGAAGGACCAAACAGGCCTAAAAAGAGTCAGACAGGCCTAATTAAAGCTTGGCAGAGTCAAGTCATATATACATATATACATACATACACAGTTGACAAGAACACAGTATTGCGTTAAATGCACAGAAGCAGCCACAGAGAGGCATTTTCCATCAGGACAGAAACCACAGAGGAAAGAACCAGTCAAACACACAGACATCCCTGTTATGTAATGTCCCACAACTGTATGCTGCTGTTGTTTGTTTGTCCATTCAACTGTGTGCACGCTAGGTAACTAAATTATGTCCTTAGCTTCACATTGTTTGTTAGGAGGACAGAGTCTGACTGGCTTCAATTTCAAAGGTGCGATGCGACAGGCAGAGTGAGCAGGGATCCAGGATCCAGGAGAGTGATGGAGGGAGCCGCAGACACAGAGATGGACAGGTGACACGTAAAAGTACAACCTTTAACTCTCTTGACTGATCGCCGTCCCTGTCCGTCTGCTGTGTTTCCAGCTTCACTCAGACAAATGTTTTCTCGATCAGAGAAGGATCTCCTGAAGGATCTGTTCTACCTGCCATGACTTTTTTTTTTAGAGATCCTGCTGTTCTGTCATGTAGCCACAGCTTCTGTAAAGGCTGTCTGCAAAAAAAATGTGGTGAGAGAAACAAACTCAGCAGTGTCCAATTTCTACGATAAGACATTTACTGAATGATCCAACCTGTAACCTGGTATTAAAGAATCTGTCTGTGACCTTCTCACTGACGAGAGATCCGAGATCTTCAACAGGATCTGAGGCTCTCTGCAGTCTGCACTCTGAGAAACTCAAAAAAACACAACAACCACAGACTCAGACCCTCTGATGAAGCTGCACAGGATCACAAAAAGGAGCTCCAGAGTGTCCTGAAGCCCTTACAGGAGAAGCTGAAGCTCTTTGAACATGTCAAAGGAAACTGTGATCAAACAGCAGAACACATTAAGGTCCAGGCCCAACACACAGAGAGCCAGATGAAGGAGCAGTTTAAGAAGAGGAGGTCAGGGTCACTGCTCTAAGGGAGGAAGAGAAGCAGAAGAGTCAGATGATGAAGGAGCAGATTGAGAGCTGAAGCTGTCTCATTCCTGCAGAACTACAAGGCTGCAGTGGAAAGAGTCCAGCAGCGCCCCCTGCTGGATGATCCACAGCTGGTCTCAGGAGCTCTGATAGACGTGGCCAAACACCTGGGCAACCTGACCTTCAACATCTGGAACGAGATGAAGGAGATGGTCTCCTACAGTCCTGTGATTCTGGATCCAGAACCTGCTCATTCAGGGCTCATTCTGTCTGGAAATCCAACCAGTGTGCAATGTGGAAAGAAAGAGCAGCTTTCTGAACACCCAGAGGATGGATTACCTCCCCTGCATCCTCAGCTCAGAAACGTCAAACTCAGGGAGTCACTGGGCTGCTGAGGTTAGTAGTAATTAATCCTGGGGCCTCAAAAGTCTGTTCAAAAGAAGGGATGAATGCCAGCTGGATGCTGGGAAATGTGTTTCCTTAATGGAAAATAGCAGTCCTCCCACCAGTCCCAGATAAAAGTTCTCTCTGCTGGAGAACGTCAGCTGGAAAAATGATAGACGCCACGTTTAAGCACATCACAGCAGAGGCTCACATAACTCAGATCAATCTGTCAGACCGGGCAGCGCTAAAGCCTAAATCAAGAATTCTGTAAGGATTCTCTGTCATCCAGGTCGTGGTTATCCAAGAAGGGTTGAATCAAGGGCAGCTGGGATTGGTTGTAGAAGCTTGAAAAGGGGATTTAACCTCTGTGGGGTCCTTATTAAGGTCATTGATACCACTTGGGTATCAGAGATTCTGTTGAGATTCTGTTCCTACATTGAGTTGTGCTCTGGTGCAATGCATTCTGGGTGTTGTAGGTTTTCTACCTTTTGAGCAAAAAGGAATACAACAACCCCTTTTTCTGTTTTCTCTGGTCTTGTAGCACCAGTTTCAAAAATATTTGTCTTCTTATCGCACAAAGAGCCCAGGTTTATGAAAAGACCATCTTTCCAGCAGTGAAATACCCCTTCAAGTTACTTCACAGTAAATAATGTTTTTCAGATATAATCTCAAACATTTTCTGATGATCAGGATTTAATTGTCTGCACTTTGTGTTGTAAATCATTGATGATATTGTGTATCAGTTTTCACAGGCTGAGCAGAACCAACCATGAACAGGAAGCTGATCTTCAGGTGAAAAATGAGTGGAGAGACAAAAAAAGAAAGAGACGAGATGTGAATGTGGTCAGTAGATTATATTATTCTCTTTAAAAAGACTTCATTACAAGAATCGGCTTCACTCATTCAGACACGGTCAGAGTCTTAACATGTTCAGTGTTCTAGATACCGTTTATCACTAACTGCATAACAACATGGAACCACTGCATTCTGTTCAGAGATCAGTTTTGTTGCCTACCTGGACAGACAGACAAATAGCTGACAGCAAATTTAGAAGACACATCGATACCTCTGTGCATATGAGCCACTGAGGTGAGAAAAACATGGACGCCTGTGGCGACAAGCTCCAGAAACCTTCAACTGTAGAGGCTGAACCCTTTATTTTACCGCATCAGACGTCTGATTTACAATCGTCCCTTTTGCACATTGAAATGGTTCATTTTTCCAACAAGGATGACAATGAAATCTGTCGTAAACAGACTCTTCCCTTTGTTAATTAATATACCTAATTCAAAATGGAAGATGTCAAATCGGAAATCTTATTCCGTCTGTTGGCTCAACACTTCAGTGCTGAGTGAGATCTCTTCTATCCGTCATGAAAGTTGGATCAGACATTCATGGTCCCCAGAGGAGGAATCTTTGGTGGTGATCCTCTGACTTCTATTGACATCTAGTGTGGCTAACAAGACAAAGTTTGCACTTGTCCAACATTTCATTTCACGAGAGGATACTTCTAAAAGACTGACTTCCCAGCAGCCTCGGCTTGAGATGAATGCTAAAACAGCGTGCTAATGCAATAGCTGCACGCTAACATGCTAGCAGGAGGTAACTGAGGTACAGCTGAGATGACAAAGTGCAGCTTTGACTGATGAGAGCAGAGCTGAGCCATGAAATGTCCTACAATGGCCACCATACAGAGGATAAATATTATTGTTTTGGGGAACAGCGTAACCTTAACTCTAGCACCACAGACTTTTTTTTTCATC
This sequence comes from Chaetodon auriga, assembly GCF_051107435.1. Classification (NCBI taxonomy): domain Eukaryota; kingdom Metazoa; phylum Chordata; class Actinopteri; order Chaetodontiformes; family Chaetodontidae; genus Chaetodon; species Chaetodon auriga. The sequence continues at coordinate 26,554,659 of NC_135075.1, forward strand.
CAAACAATGCTGTTTCCTGGTCTTGGATTCGTCAGTTTGAGGATTGAATCAGAAAAATAAATTCACATTATTTCATGACAAAGTGTCTCTAAAGAGTTACTTAACAGCAGGCTGAAAAGCAGGGCTTTAGAGTCGTCTCTAGCTGAATGTTTGGAGGCGGTTTCACTTCTGTGACCTGTGACCACGCCCTGTAGTGACATCACAGCGTCCTGGAGTACACCTGTACATCGCTGCAGCAAGGTGAGAAGTTGAACCACTGGAGGTCAGCAAAAAGCAGATCTTCAGGGGGTGTTAAGGTAACGCTAAAGTAACGCTAAACATGACTGTAAAAGAACGTTGAAACAAAACATTATTTCAAAGTAGAAAATCCCAGATGGGGCCTGATGCTCTGACTGAAATACCTGTAAACAAACACGATGAACTGAAGTTTGTTATAAAAAGCCTGCCACATTGTGTTCAGCAGTAACCGGTTTGGCATGGAAGTGCACAGTTTTCATGATAAAAAGAAAGAAGAGAAAAACCTGGAAAGTTTACAAAGGCAACGAGACACACTCGACACGTCTATAACTGCAGTAATCAATACTTTTCTATAAAAACTGATCAAATTACATTCAAATGGACACAAACATGGTAGGATAGGGTGATGATGTCCCTCTCTGGATGTGTAAATAAGTAACTCTCTGCAAACACATTTGCCATATGAACTTTATGGTGACGTCAGATGTTTACAGCTTTGTGTTCTGCTGCCCCCAAGAGGCCAAAATCTGTCAATGCAGCTTTAACTACAATCAATACTGCATTTTCTTAAATCTCAGTGTCATCAGTCATGATTCCAGTCTCTGCTGCAGTAGAGTACGATCCCTCAGTGCCTGTTCACTGCTGCTCTGTAGCTGTCCAGGAAATGTAAATGCATAGTGGATCTAAGCAGCAGTCTTCATGGCTCTCTAACACCGCTCCCCCTTGAATACACTTCACATTAATCCCTCCACCATCTGACACACAAGCAGCCCATGTACATCACCCCATCCATCACCTTTTCTCTACTAAAGCAGTGTTCACGTGAGACATTGATCACCTGCCACGTTCGGATATCAGCATTTGATGTTTTACCTGACAGAAGTATAAACCTTCCTGATGGGCCATGCTGCTTTTTCACAGATCATATGCTCATCGTTTCTGATTTATGGACGGTGCAGCCAAGCAGGGCTAAAAACAAGTCCAAATTAAGGAAAAAAAAGGAAAAAAAAAACCTTCCTTTGTTCTTTTTTCTCTGCTCCTCTCTCCCTCCTCCCATCCTTTCCTCCCTCTCTCTCTGGCACAGTGTGGGTGTTCAGTGGAGTTCGTATAAAAGGCGTTGGGCTTCTCCGCTCCACCCGCTGCTACATGATGATTCGCGGCTCTGGGACAGACTCGTTGATGGATTTGTGAGGGAGGACGTTGGCACCGTTCAGGTAAAGCTCGTCGTTCACGATCACATCCTCTCCCAACACCGTCACATTCTCCATACGAACCTGACGACACAGAGGAACCCGGGACGAGTCATCATCCCCCCAGACGACGATGGTAACACAGAAACGCTCTTTAGCTCAACGAATTCCTTCAACAATTCACACAAACCATCTACTCACCCACTGACCAACTGAGGAGCTCCAGCCCACAATGCAGCTCTCCAGCCAGGAGTGCGATCGCACCCGCGCTCCCTTCAGCACCGTGCAGCGTTTTATCCTCACCCCGTCCTCCACAACCACGCCGGCGCCGATGGTGACGTTCGGGCCGATGGTGCAGTTCTCCCCGATCTGCGCCGTCGGGTCCTGCGGAGGAAAGCCAGAACGGAGGATCATCATTGAGCGCGGTTCTTTATTTGACATGAAGCACCAACGAGCTGAACTCACCACCAGAACGTTGCCTAAGAAACCAGGTCCCGTGTGCAGCCTCTCAGGAGCCTGCTGTCGTAGCGACTGAAGGTACATACACATCCCTGTAAGGAAGTCTTTAGGCTGACCGATGTCCATCCAGAAACCTGCAGACAGACGGACAGTATGCACAGATTGAGACATCTGAAGGCAGCTTAGAGGAACTAGAAGGTCCAGCCTGATGAACGCTTTCTTTGTGCCGTGATGAGCATGGGGGAAACAAAGCCACTAGGACCTGGACCAGAGTCTGTGACTCGGACCAGTCCGCCTGCCCGGACTACGGGACGGGAGGGAGGTTTGACTGCTCTGCTACTGTGCGTAGCTTGACTGCTTCAGACAAAGCTGATGGATCCCAGAGAGGGATGAGGATCTAGAGATGCACCAGTTCCAGATTCCTTGTGCTGCTTTTGATCACATTCGGTTCTCATCTACTATTATTTTTATCTGAATAATAAAATGGATAAAAGACATCATGTTTGTTGGTATCGGTGCTTCTCTACAGACGATCCCTCTCCAGGACTACATGAGTTCGGCTGTGAAGAAAAACACTTACGTCTGGTAGAGCTGTGAGCTGCAGGACCAGAGCAAGCACACAGGTCAGCTTACAAAGATAAATCCCATCATATGTTACCACATCACAACAACATTTCAGGTACACTCGCTTTCAATTTGACCTCCAAAGAAAGTGTTTTCGATCATCTGGGTACCCTGTTGGTTTGCAGTAGTAGGAACAGTTACCTTGTAGCTCCATGGCGTACAGCTGACCCTCCTCTGCCATGACAGGAAATATCTCTTTTTCTATGGATGTTGGTCTCAGCTGTGGACACATGCACAAACACACACACACACACACACACACACACACAATTAAATGACAGTGTTACATATCAACATGTAGAATTGGTGAACAGCAGAGTTCACTGAAGAGCATCTTCTGTGGAGTTTTATGGCTAAACTCCTTCTGTGTGTGTGTTACCTGAATCCTGCTGAGCATGCTGGGATTGAAGATGTAGATGCCAGCGTTGATCTTGTTGGAGACAAAGACCTGCGGTTTCTCCACAAAGCGATGTATCCTGCCGCTGTCCGTCTCAAACACCACCACACCGTACTTAGAGGGCTCCTCCACCCGCGTTACCTAAACACACACACACACACACACACAAAACAATACAAATCAATGGTATTCATGTGTTTATTTAATTTCCCCTTCTCGTGCCAAAAGCCTGAATTTTAAAGACCAACAGCACCAGGAAAAAAGATGGAAGAAAAAACATATGATGGAAGAAAAGATGGTGGACATTGAGATTAGAAGCTTTCAAAATATAAGATTTTGCATTTCTGATTTTAATTTGGGAATTAAAATCTTCTTTTTCAGGAGTTTAAATTTAACTTTCCAGTTTCTAATTGTCATTTCACAATACCCACCAGCGTATTTCCTATTTCTTAGAATAACTTAGTTATGGCCTTAATAATTTGGCATTTTATCTTTTAATTATCCATCGTCTGGATAAAATTGTCCTCCGCTGTCTTTGGTCACCAACTCTCTGAACTCAGGACAAACACTTTGCGCTCTCTGTCTTTCTCACCACGATGGTTCCCTCCTTGCCGTGGTTGTGGTGGAACTGCAGCAGGTCTTTGAAGGGAAAATCACAGATGACGTCCGAGTTGAGGACAAAGAATGGCTCGTTGTCGATGTTCAGCAGCTCTCGAGCCAAAGCCAGGGGTCCCGCTGCACAAACACACACATTTATTTGTCACTGATTTCTACTTTCCATTAATTCTATCTTCTAACATGTACTTTATTGTGGTACGGAGGCAGTTTCCTGTCAGTCTGTAGTGAAGGACACTCACCAGTTCCCAGAGGCTCCTTCTCATGAGACAGAGAGATTCGAATCCCCAGCTGAGGACAAAACACAGAGACATTCAGGAAACTGAACGCTGAGCACAATAATCAGTTCTGTAATACTTAAAGTACATCAGACTACAGAAATGTTGAGTATAATAAAAATCCTTTAACTTTGGACAGATGACACCGACACAAAGTGGTGACCCTCTCTCCATCCTCGCTCGTGAACGACTGAGCCTTTCCAGGATGCCCCTTTCATACCCAGTCATGATACTGTCACCTGTTTCCAATGAGCCTGTTTACCTGTGGAATGTTCCAAACAGGTGTTTTCGGAGCATTCCACATCTTTCCTAGTCTTTAGTTGCTCCTGTCCCAACTTCTCTGCAGCCACATTTCTCTTTTTCCAACCCCTTCAGGGCAGTTCTCCACTTCTCCACCAGATGCCCTCAGACTTTCTCTCCTTTCCTCGTCACCTGACTGCCTCACCCAACCACACGCCTGCTCTCACTTCCCTCTGCCCTGAAGCTTCCTGGACTTCCAGAAACTCATTCCATCATCAGCCACTCGCCACGTGACTGGTTTACTTCCTTTGTTCCTCACCAGCCTGTTAAGTCAGAACCATGAACATTATCTCTCGGCCCTTCAGCCTCTGAACTTTCATGCTGTTTATCTGTTACCGGCATCGAGAACGTGTTTTGCCTGCCTGACTTCCGTGTTTGCCTCCTTTTTGAACTTTGTCCTGCCTGCTCCTTATTGGATTGGTTTGCTTATGTTGGACTGCCTTCTGGTTCTGACTCTTGCCTGCCTCCCAATCAAGTCCTTAGAGGAGCAGAAACTGTCCATACAGGAAAGAGATGTTGTTTAAAATGTTCAGTCATTTCACGCTTTTGAGAAAAAAACGAAATTCTATCCACCTCTCTTGTAATGTGGTGGAGGCAGAGGTCAGTAAACAAAAACTGCCTGTTGATTTGGTTTTTTTTTTGGTGATTTATGTGAACTGACCCTTCAGGGAAGCTGTGGAAAGGGAGTGTTTTGACCCCCTGCTCTGGTCCTGTACACCATTAACACACCCAGTGTGTGCTGTGTGCTCATGAGTATCACAGCTGTAACAGTGTGTCAGTGCGATGGTTTGTTGTACGTACTCGCTGCTCCTGGACTCTCATCTCTCTCTCCAGCAGCTCCGACATGTAGCTCACCGCCAGAATCACATGATCCACCCCAGCCTGCACACACACACACACACACACACACACACACACACACAGAACATCAGCAGTGAAATTAAAGCCCTTCTTCTGACTTTGGACACTTCCCATAGTCTCACAAAGCCGAAGCAGACGCGAGCCGCTGGGTTCACGCTCACTGAACCACCTCCTCCGTACCTTGACCAGCGCCTCCACCTGGTGCAGCAGGATGGGTTTGTTGCAGAAGTCCACCAGTGGTTTTGGGACGCTCAGGGTGAGCGGTCGCAGCCGCGTCCCGTAGCCCCCCACCAGGATCAAAGCCTTCATGTCTCTGCCGTTAGCAACCGACCAAGGTGACACAGCTCATCAACGACGGGACAGCGAGCAGCCTGAACGTGAGAGAGGAGAATCACAACGACTGACGAAAAGTTGCCAAAGCAGGGATAGTCTGTGATTGATTATCAGCTTCAAGTTACTTTCAAATCAAGCTAATTTTTTATGTCTGGACTCCTGCTCGCTGCCCCTAGAGGCTCACATGTTAATTACAACCTGCAGGACAGAATGAACAGGTGTATCATTTGTTCAAACTCACCAGCAGTCACAGTTCATGAACTGAAAAAATAATCTTTTCAGTTATGTTGGTATTTATCAATGTCACTTTCCAATACTTAATATTTCCATATAACACCTCAGTATTTTGCTTGTGTTTTTTCTCCTGGCAGGTTTATTTGTCCAGGCTAGCAGCAAGGATAAATAGGAAAGGTTTGTCCAGATGATGACGTTAGAGGACATCTCGTCTTTAAAATGAAAGGGTTTATTCTTCACAGAGCATGAGAATTATGTTTCTCCAATTATTTATTTGAGTTTTTCCTTTAATCAACAGTTAACTTATCAGTATGCTGCGAGCAAAGTTCATATTTTGGCCTGAGAGAGGCGCTACTGAGATCACCTAAACAAAGCTGGACAGCAGAAATAACTGCTCGCCGGTCAGTCGCATCCCTGTGTGGGTCAGAGAGAGATTTGAAGGTTGTAAACCCTGAAGCCTGAACTTCACTGTGTGATGATGGAAAGAGGAGACTGAACATGGTTTCAGAGCCACGATACGGGTTAAAGGTTTGCTTCTGTATAACTTCGACGTTTCCTCACCAGCGATTAGTTAAATAAACAAACAGGTGATCCAATGAAAGACACAAACCGTGAGCGCCTAATGAACCGGTTGTTCATCCTGTTGAACAGGTTGTTGGTCATAGTATAGTGTTCTATCGATGCCCCCGATAGAGCTGCTAAAGTCTACTACACCTCTAAGAATATCGCCTCAGATCACAAGAGTTCATTCATTCAGAAGTCTGGCTGTAATCTCATATTACTGAACTCGTCTTATTATAGTTTCTGTAACATTAGAGGGTCAACAAAACAGAAACATACACAGGGGATAAAACGAGGGCACACAGAGTCACAAACACAGATTAGAGCAGGTGCTATTTCCAGCAGCTAACTTAGCCATCTTAGCAACACAGTGAGTATCGTTATTTCTCTCTAACATAAAATTGCGACAGTTTATGTCTGCGAACACGATTAAGTCTAGACTGTAAGTTATGAGCCCTGAGATAAAATCAGACTGTGCTCTCATGTTTTGAACTCTGACACAAATAAACTTACAGTGATTGTAGCTAACTCACGTTAGCTAAGCTAGCTAACTTACTGCTGACTTCATTTACAGCACTTAACTACAAGGTGCCTGCTAACTAGGTCGCTTTACGCTTCTGTCTTCTGTTTGTGTGGAATTGAATAAAGAGGATGAAAACTTACAGGGATTTGTTTGCCAAAAGTCTCCGGCAGATTTCTGAATCACTGAAACTCTGGTAATGACACGTAGGATCGTTCAAATCCGTATTCATTGTTTGATTTCCTGTCCAGCCGAACGGCGTCAAGTCAGATAACCTGGCATACATAATATCCGGTATATTGTTTCAAAATAAAAGAACTTTCTCAATCGCTCAATTTATCTTCTATTTTATGACGTGGTTGTGGTTCTGCAGCCTTACAGTGAAGTAAAAACAAAACAAAAAAATGTCTGAAAAGTATTGCCAACATCTTTTCAAAGAGTATTGGGGTCAAAAACGAGGTATGTAAATTCTAACCCAGCGTATCATAAGGAAATTCATGAGCATGTAGACTATTACCTACTTGACCATATCTTACTTTGAGGTCAGGTAGGTCATTGATTATTGTGCTCAGTCGCAGTATCCCAAATGCCTCATTATTTTTTCCTCAGCTGGGGATTCGTATCTATCTGTCTCATGGGAAGGAGCCTCTTAGAACTGGTGAGTTTCTCTTCACTATAGACAAATCAAGACTGACTCTGGTCTGGACCTGCCTGTGATCTCCTGTGTTTTTTTGGAACAGGAATAAAGACTATTGATTGGTTTGATGATTATGATTATTACAAGCATGCTACAAGCATGATGGCTGTAGTCTGCGGTGTGATCGAGTGAAACTTTTAACACAGAGCACATATGACAATGTGAGGTTTGTCTCAGACAAAAACAAAGCAAAAAAAAAAAAACACAACAACAACAACAACAACAACAACAACAACAAACAGGCATTTGATATCACCCACAGCCAGAAAATGACAATTAAAATATGCAACAAAACACAGCAAAATCAGATAATTAGAATTAGCACAATTAGGGTCATCCAGGGAAAGAGTGACTGACTTTCCAAAGTCCAAAGTCAACCTCTTAAACACAATATCATGCTTATTAGAAAGTAGAGAAACTTTCTGAAAAAGAAAAAAATATATATACAACTTTGAGATAATCTCCCTGATTTTGATAAATTAGTGACAATAAATCCAAATCTAAATTGAGATAATTAAAGGTTATCTTTTCTGTTTCTGATTCATTCTTATTTTTATGTCATATCCATTAATTGGTTACTTTATACTAAGGTTTTGGAACTCTAAGCTGTAGGAGAGAGAGTTTGTGTTAATACTTTTATTTTAAAGGTTGAATCACCCAGTTTCCAGTCTAGCTGGCTAACTCCACTGAACTTGACGGTCTATCTTCCACTGCTGTCACTGACTTGGGGATAGTCCAGTCCTCCGGAGTCTTAACTGAAAACACAAATCTTCCTGAATTTTACAAAAATAATGTGATACATATTTTATTCTTTCATAAATTCTATTCTCTTGATGAAAAAAATAAGACAAATCGTCACGACCGTCCCACCTATTTCGCAACTTTTATTCAAACTTTTTCTGCGCCCCTAACAGTGGACACAATGGTTTGTCTCAAACATACCGCTCCCGCCTCTCTAGCACTTCTGACCAATCATAGAAAAACAGCGTGGCGATCGTAAGCGGATGCGCCGCACTGACTTCATTTACATACCGTGAACAATACAGACTAAAATCACATGACAGTCAGTGATTTAACTAACAGTTTGTTTACTCACGTCCGGTTTTCCATCCTTGTTGGGATTGGAGACATTCAGCCGTCTCGTGAAGCTTTAACGTTTCATTGGAAGTATCAGACTTAAAATCTGAGGCATTACCTCAAAATGTTGATTTATGTTAACTTTTTTATTTAAAATTTGACTTCATATTGCATATATATTTATAAAAGCACCTTGTAAAATGTAATTTCATTTTTTATAATTTCTAACATCACAACTATTTTTTCTTCCATGAAGGGAATGGTCTACCAGATTATGAGATATACATAAAGAAAATATTTTGTCCTGAGAGAGAATAAATCAACCCAAACAGGTCACTGTTTTCATGAGATATTCGTGCTGCCTTTTAGTGTTGTTGAAAAAATCAGAATTAAAGAGTGCAGAGAAATGAGTCGAGAATCTGACTAATGTCATGCATAGACTCAAACTCTATTTAAAAACCTAAAGGACCACTGAGCAACTTGTTTGGCAAAAATAATAATAATAAATACCTTTATTAAAATGTTGATATTTATTTATTAACCACGTCATGATGACAGCAGTTTTGGAGGATGACGCAGAACCAGCAGAGCTCTCATTACCTCTGTTGGTAATATGAGGTCAGACAGATGATAATCATCCACCCAGCAGGACGCAGTAATGCAACTTATCTGTCTGTCAGGAGTTTGTACCAACCAAGTAATTCATTACTTTAACCCCAGCACTGAATGTCAGTGATAGGACTTGATGAATTATTGTGCGGTTAGTAATACAATTTGAACTTAATCACAACATTTCAGTCATGTGAGATTCTCTGCTCGTCCATGTTTCGGTAGTCTTCCATTCATTTCCTGTAAACCTGCAGAATCAACGTTTCTATGGCCAGATTTCATTCAAGTCCAAAGAAATCCGCAGTCATGTTCTTTGCAGGACAAACCGACAGCACAGCTCTCCGGTGTCTTCTTGTCCAGGTGGTTTGGGGTCGGAGGTCAGGGGTTCCACCGCAGGTCACAGATCAGGGCGATGTGGTCGGAGGGGTGAGCCACGCTGGGCAGAGCCTTGTAGGTGGTGACCTCCTGATGGCTGGGCAGAGGAATCACCTGCTCCACCTGCACAAACACACAGCTGCACGTTAGCTTCTTGTTCAGGTAAAGGCATTGACTCCTTCTGCTTGACTGAGAAGTCCATTCTCAGTCTATTGTGCACTGCAGCTTTCATGCATCTACATCACACACGCGTCGACCACAATTTGTCTTCCAAAATCTAATGTCACAAAATCCTGCTCGTAAGATTTATGATGCCACAGAGAAACTTTTCCTTAAGTTTGTCGAGTGACGTTTTAATCGAGAATATACTCTGTTTTAGGCTTACATTACAATTTTTTTAAACCTGCAATAATTGATTTTTTGTCCACTTCAGCTGCCTATTTATACATTCAGATGCTCCACCATATTCACCAGCTCGTCTGTAACTTAGTCTATCTGCCACTCAGTGCTGAATATGTAGTGTACTGTAGTAGCAGTAATAACACTGGAGGCTGCAGCAGAGCCAGTATTAGCAGTATCAGTACCTGCATGCTGTCCGGCTGTACGAAGATGTAGTCCAGGCAGCCGTGAAACCCTCCCACATAGTTGGTGTAGGCCGGCTGGCTGCAGGCGCTCAGCAGCGGAGGGAAGGTAGAGAGCAGCTCCATACTGCAGGACTCCTCTGGCCCCGAGCTGCTCCAGTCTGCATGCTGCTGAGGAACCGAAGACTCAGTGACCAGCTGGAACACACCTGCAGACAGGAAGAAGAGAAAAATACAGGAAGTGTATTTCTTTAATCAGCCGTGAATGACAGACGAAGTGAAGGCTGGCAGGGACTGGTGCTACTGTGGCCCTGTGTTTAGGTGCGGAGTTACCTGAGTCAGGGGAGGAGTTGAAGTCCCCACAAAAGACCAGAGGGGCTCCAGGTGCAACCTCGCTGATCACACGGCTCAGGTGTTGCAGAGCCACGCCCATCTGCACCAAGCGAATGTTTCCACCTTCACAGGAAATGAATTCAGCTTTTAGGAATGAGTTCTTTCATAGATTTCAGAGCACAGATCATCACTCTGCTCTCTTAGAACAGTGACTCAGGTATGTTCATACACAGGAATGAGATGTTCTACCTTTTGGGTGCCAGTACAGGTGAGTGTTGGCCACACAGACCTTCCTGCCCGGTTTATTCAAGTCCTCAAGCACACTGACCTGCAGAGAAATGAGTCAGGAAAGACAGTGGGGCCGCTACATTTATGAATATGTGGGCTAATGATTATTTTGTCTTTTTATTATTAATAATTAGTTTAAGAAATGTCTGCAGTTTCACAGTTTCCCACAGCCCCGTTACAGGTGTGAGTCTGAGTCCTCTGCTATGAGTTCATGCAGCGGGTGAACAGCAGTACCTGCAGGATGGTGGACCTCTGCAGTATCTTGTCCTTCAGAGCACTGTCAGCGGAAACCCTCTGCAGCAGCTCCGAGTGGATGGGGTCAGAGGTCAACGCCTCCCGCAGCACGATGTCATGACTGCTCAGCAGCTGAAACTTGGACCTATAAAGACGACATGATGTCATTTTTAAATGACCTCACTTAATCCTGGATTTAAAAAGTGGAACATCACATCAACACATCTTGTGCTGTGAAAGGAAAGACGGCTCTGATAGCATCACAGACATAAACAGCAGGTATTCAACAGTGTTTGCTGGCTGGTCAAACAGCCCAGAACAGGACTGCATCAAACAACACGTTTTGTTTAGATTCTGGCTGCTGGTTCACCTGACCTGCGGTAGAAAGTGGACAGTCCTTCATGCTGCTTCTCTTTGATCCGAAACACACCGTCCAGACCGAAGGCATCCAGAGCTGGAGTCAGACTGTCAGTGAACACCCCTAAAAAGTCCAGAGAACACAGAGAAAGTCAGAGAGCAGCTCACATATCCTCCACAAATTTACTGCTACCAAGAGGAAGTTGTGGTGTAATTGTTTTGTCGTTATGTCTCATTGCAGAAAATAACAGATCAAACATGCTTCAAACATGAGACGTTTGAAGCTGCACAGGTTGTTTGAAGTTAACTTGCAGAAATAAAAACTCTAAAATTCTTAGATTTCTTTGATTAACATGAACAACCAACCGCAGCGTCTGTGTGACGTGACAAATGATGAGTCCTTTATAACAGGAAACAGCCAACACAAACAGTTAATCCATCACATTGTTGTTAATTTTCTGTGAATCGACGTTTCTTCTCTACCTTTGTCGACCTCCTGCAGACAGATGATGTCGGCGTTGTATCCGGCCAGCTCCTTCTTGATCAGGTTCTGCCTGTAGTCCAGCTGCAGGGCATAGGGGGCACAGTACGGGTAAAGCACATTCTTGGACAGTTCTGTCTGGGCGTAGACATCAGCGAGGATGTTGTACGACACCACCCTCACAACCGGCCACTCCGCCTCTTTCACAGTGTACATGTGTCGGTTGTCGAACGTGCACACGCCTGGTCCGGCCTCGACGGCCACCGCAGAGACCAGCTCCTTGGCCGGGCCACTGCGGCTGCCATCTTTAGGCGTGCAGCGCAGTTTGAGCCTGCAGCCGATGTCCTGATTGGACGGGACGTGGACTCTCCTACGTCCTACCTCTGTCCAACTGTCGTCCTGACCTGGATCTTCTCCGGCAGCTTCAGGGCTAGGACAAGAACAACAAGAGAGATGAAGACAAAAGTGTTGGCTGTCTCATAACTTCTTTAACTGAATGACATTTAGTTTTGTGGTCTCGACAGATGCACAGTCCTGCATTCTCAGTGTACAAAACATGTCTAATATCAAGTATTTTTACCCTCTGATGACCTGGAGGAAGTTATCAACTCTGGTGACACGTTTTATGATCCATTACTGTGATTTATCTCTAAAGTAAACACAACCCTGGATCAAAGTCTGGCCACTGCTGGGTTTCTGAGGCAGATACCTGTATTGATATTTTTAACTGAAACACAAACAAATATTCTTTATATGGATCCTTTAAATGTGGTTGTTAAAAGCTGTGACATGTCATAAACGGTCCGTATCACCTGTCTTTGGTCAGTGTAATTACCTTGATTTTGGGGCGCTTTCTTTAAACCACGTGAACTCGCAGTCTTGGAGATTCCCAAACTCCACTTTCAGACTGGGACAGACGGGGAATCCGGCCAGCAGGGACACCGGCAGCTCGGCGGTGGTGAAGGTGGGAGCGTTCACCTGCACCGAAAACTTCACGTCTCCCACCTGCAGCACGGCTCCGTCCCGCCACGCCTCCGAGTTCAGCACCGTGTCGGCCACCTCGTCGCCGCCGAAGTACAGCTTCACCACCACGGAGGGCTCCGGGGTTTCACACGGCTGCTGGCCCCGGTTCTTCTTCGACTTCTTGGCCTTGCCTTGACCCTTGCTGCTGTTGTTGGAGATCCGGGCCAGGGCCTTGCCAACCGCTTCGTCCTGGTCCCGCAGCATGTGCCTGTGGCTGCCGTCCACACAGAAGGAGATGGTGAGTTTGGGCTCCCCGGGGATGCACCTCACCACGGCCGGCTCCATCGTCCCGAGGAAGCGGCGGACTCTGGTCAAAGCTCCCGGTGAAGAGAAGAGCAGGCGGCGGGGAAGCAGCGTGAGAGCAGCGGAGAGGTGGTTAAACATGAAGTCCCCGACGGCAGGAAGGAGACAGCGGGGCTAAACTGCACTGACATTAAACCACACCGGGAGCGTCGACGGAAGCCAGGATGGTCCTCTTCCTGTTGTGGATCCGTCCGACCGTTACGCCGGTTAGCCAAAATGTTAACCACAAAGTTAACCCGAAGATCTCAAGCTGCCTGATTTTAATGTTGACAACACAAACGATTCATAAATCAAGCTGCTCCTCCTTCTCCGCGCTGTAAGAGATAATACGTTTAGTCATGTTTGACCATGATGAATCCTGAACAAGGTAACCTGTGACTGAATGAACTTTAACCTGACTTCCTAAACTAAGGCACTGTTGCCAACCGGGATGTCCACAGAAGATCTGACCTTTGAGCGATGAGAGAACAGAGGCTGGCAGATGCTAACTTCTTCTTCTTCTTTGAGATTTTACGGCAGCTACCATCTTCTGGTTAAGATGCTAACGGTCAGAAGCAACCGACCACAGCTGGAGGACTGAGCCGAGGCAAATTACAAACTAACCTCTGTTTTATCTACCATGCTCTCAGCATTAGAAGTGTGATAGTAAAACATGTATTGCTCATTTCCTCGTTGTAAGAGTGGGATATAAATTGCCAAGTAACGTTACATATTCACGAAAGTTAGTAAATTCGCTGTCAGTACTGTGCGTGAAGTCAGCACGAGCGTCTTCTTCTGCAATAGAATGTGAACGCTTCTGCGCGTTTCACTGCCACCCACCGGACAGAAGTGCAATTACACCAATCACATGTTAGATGGAGACCAAAACCTTTCATCATTCCATGATGTTAATATAGGTCAGTTTTATTCATCACTGGTAAAGCTAGCGTGTGATTGGCCTCCACAAACAGATTTAGTAAAAAAGACAATTTGAAATGAAAAAGAAAAAAAGAACTTATGTTGTCAAAAGAAGTTGGGTGACAAACAAATTCCTAATAATTATCTGATTTTAAAAGATGTATTGGATTATTTCACAATTTTGTTGTTATATTGTTGGTCCAAATTTATTCACAATTAATAATTTGATAATATTGTATTTATTTGTGAAGGTTTCAGCACTTCTTCAGCAATTCTTAATTCAACTCATAGAGCCGAAAAATGCCCCCACTTGTTTAAGCCAGCTTGTTCAGCTACATCCTACATCTAACAATGAGCCTGCAATATATTTTTATTTACATTTTATTAACTTTGTTATAAACACACATACAGAAACTCACTGGGCAAATTAAAAAAAAACACTAGAAATATATAGTATATGTCAAAAATCTGATCCTGAGCTGAACGTCACACCAGAGGTTCAGTGCTAGTTGTCAGGATCAAATTAGCATCAAGTCTCTTTTTGAAGCGTATCTGTTAACAGTCTCTAATTATCTTCTTATTCTTCTACAGTATATTTTTCTCCACAATATTTTCCACGCAGCAGTTCTCGTGCTGTTCAGGGCTTTGAGGGAAGTATATGTCGGCCTTGTGTTCGTCGTCATGCTCGATGTGTTTCAGGTGGATGACCATGTGCAGGGCGTAGGCCAGGACCAGCAGCAGGATGAGGGAAGTGATGAGGCCCATCAGGATGGCCGGCGTCAGGAAGGTGGCACAGTCACTGGCTGGAGAAAATTTACTGGAAGTGATGTTGAACGCCTGAATCTGAGGACAAGACAGTTTCTGGTTTCATGATTGAACATTGACTATTCCATAGAGGAGTTTCATAAATAGTCCGTTTAAAAATGGATGATGATTTTTCCAGGTGTCACTGATGGAGCCTTGGCTATAATACACCATATATTGCCTTCAAAATATCAGACAGTAAGTCAGCTGGACAGGTACCTGGAAGTTAGTGAAGGTGATGGCCCAGCGGCGGGCGTGCTCGGTGCTGGGCAGCAGCAGGGTGCTGTAGCGCTGCAGGCTGCTGACATGGAGGCAGTGGTAGGAGGCCGAGGATGGAGCGTACACCTCGCTGGCGTTGAACACGGCCTCTTCAGAGGTGTTGTAGAGCAGAGAGACGCTTTCCACAGAGAACCACCACTGACCCGAAGACTCGTAGAAAGTGTTGGACAGCTGCAGTCTGACACCAGAGGGATGAGACCATCAGTCCAGACTGTCGACCTTTTAGTCTTAAAGGAACCATGTGGTGTTTTTGACCTCTAGTAGCGCTGTTTTCTTAAGTGTGGGCCCCATTTTGTTGGTAATGTGATGCACTTTCCTGCTGGTGTCACATTGCTCCACTAATCTATGATACAGGAGGTGGTAGACAGACAGATAGTATGACTAACCTGATGGACAAGCCTCTCAAATCCTCCACATCTCCAAACCTCATGACCAGCCTGATGAAGACAGACAGACAGACAGACAGACAATTAATTAATCTACCTACATCTCTAACAGCTCCCCCAGCTGTCTGAGAAAGAGGGATATCTGAACTCTGTCTCGAGACATCATCAACATCTGAAAACATCTGAATCTAAATGATTTATGTTTTCTGATGCTTGTAAAGGTTCGTGTCCATCAGACAGACAGGTGTACATACGTGGCCTTATCCTGACGGCAGACAGACTGGCTGGTGTCGACAGGTTTCTGAGGAGAGAAGGCTTTCTCCGTCAGGTCCAGCTGCTTCTGCCTCTCATAGCGAAGAGACAGCTTCCTGGCCTGGAACAGGATGCATGGCTCCCCGTTGGACAGCACCTGGTGGGCAGAGACAACTGCATTACAGGACAGCACCTGGTGGGTGAATGTAGCTGATACACAACATAAATTACTTGACGTGAAATAAACAGATATAATATTGTAATACTGTGTATTGAGAATCGCAGCTTCTCATTTTTGCCCGACAACCATCAGTCTTGTGTTAATAAAACTGAATAATAAGCAGGTGTAGATAATGAAAGGGTGGATGTTTAAAAACCTTCATTTGAATTAGGCTTATACACCTGCAGCTCAATATAAACTGAAATGTCCCCCATGACTGTCACTAATTGTCTGGACCAACACCACCTTGAGGGGAGGGAAGGGAAGTGCAGCTCCTGGCGCCTGAAGTAACTTCCTCCGTGATACATCTGGAGACTTGAGAAGAGGCTGGTGAGAGAGAAACATATGATGAGTGGAGGGGAGAAAAATGAAGCAGGTAAAATATATAATCATTATTATTTTATAAGTTTAATGTGAAATAAATCAACATGAGGCATGAAAGGTTTTCAGACCGTCCACACACTCACCTGTGTGTCTGTGTAAAGCACATTTTAATACATGTTATTATTGATCACTGCTAATTGAATGATTACTGACAGCACTATAGTGCTCTTTAGAGGAACAGATACTTTAAAGGGACAGTTACTGTAGGTGAACAGAGTTTACCTGTAGTTGTCTGAAGGGTTGGTCTACATGAACCAGACGCTCCTCCATCCATATCCCTCCATCACTCTGTGCCATCCTCTCATCTGGAGAGTCAATAACAGGATGAATCTTATAAACTAACTCATATAGGTTATACAGTAACTACTTTAAAAACCCTACAGCAAGTAAACACCTCTCAAAACCTTATAGATAGATAGATAGATAGATAGATAGATAGATAGATAGATAGATAGATCTTACCATGGAGTGGAGAAACAGCAGCACTGTGAACAAAAGTAAGAGTAGGATCAATAAATAAATAACATATTTCAAAGTCACTTTTGGATTATATAAATATATATAAATATATAAATAACAAAATCAACCACAACTAAAACTTTTAAAAGAAATCAGAACTTTAGTAAATTTTAACAGTAAAGTATATTGTGCTTTTTAAATAAAACCAAATGTTTATAAAAAAACACTTTTAACAGTGACTAATAAAAAGATAGAAGTATAATGTGACGCGAAGACAACGTGTTAAATCACCATAAACAAAGATAAATTAGAGGCTTAGAAACAGCAGAGAGGAGGATGACCTGTGAGGTTTGGAGTACCCAGAATGCATCTGGGTACTCCAGTGACCCAGACGTTCACCCTGTAGATTAGTGTGGAGTGATCAGTCTGGAACAGAGATGTACTGCTTCTGAGAGGACCCACTCTGACCCCGATTACAGAGACAAACTTGCTAACAATAGAGAAATAATGGATCTGAAGATTTAATATTTGAATCAGTTTGAGTGCTTTCATGACAACATGCAGCACATTCAGCTTAATGTAAAGAGTGTGTGCAGATCAGCAGATCCAGAGAAGCAAAGACAGGAAGCTTCAGTGTTTCTCTTTAACATCACTAAACAATTAACGCTAAAGTGAAAGCATCTTTCGTTATTATTTGTTCAGAGTTTAACATGTTGACATGTTGGAGAACCAGAAAGCACATATTCAAGTTCCTCTTCTGCGTGCCTGTTGCTGTTTACAGTCCGGTTAGCAACTTGAGACATGAAGATGACATTTTGGATAAGCTCTATAAACAGATTTTTTAAGAAGATGATAAAAAGCTAAGAAAAAAAAAAGCTGTTGTTAGACGACAGCTGAAGGGTTTCAGCCAATACTTTCCTTTTGCTCTCCATTTTTTACCTGCATGCATCAAAGGCCTGGAGAATGGAGAGGAGAACGCGTCCTGACTGTGCAAAATAATCTGTTTTATCTAATCTAAATGAACCCAGTGGACATTCAATCTCTCCTCAGAGACCTTATGCCTCTCAGGTTGAAAATCCTCTCAGTAGATGTTCAATAAAATGTGTTTCACATTTCTCTCAGCAGATATTAGAAATGTACTTTATACAACAATAGGCACAGAGCTGTCAAATCCCTACGACTCCCTACAGCCAAAAAAAGGGTTTAGCTCCTCTTTTGTATTGGGTCAGAGCACAGCACTGTGGATTGTGGGATTGCACAGATTACATAATCATACGATCAAGAGCACACACACACACACACACACACACACACACACACACACACACACACACACACACACACACACACACTCAGTTAGGTCATGAAGGATGGAGGGGCTGACAGCCAAAAGGAGATTTTGCAGTTTCTCTCTCAGTCACCATCAGCAGCTGCACACTGTAAAAAATGACACGCTGTGAACAGCTGCAGACACAGAGCAACATCATCAGCCCATTTGAGTTCTGTGTGCCAGCATCATCAGCGACAATGTTGATACAAAACCCCAGAATACGTCCAATGCCAACGTTTATATATCTCTCGCTTTCTCCGACATCTGTGCAAAGTAACTATCATATGGCTAAAGTTGGGGGGAAATCCTGGCTATGGCAACGAGGCAACTTGGGCAAGTAATACTAAGTGAGCTGTTTGGAAAAATTAAAATGGGAATGTTAACTTCAGGTAATCAGCGGGTCCCAGACTTCTGCAAGAAAGTCAGCTGTGCCATGTTGTTAGTGGAAATACTGGGATACTGGTTTGCATCCATGTGAATAAATCCACTGTTCACTCTTTTCAGCCAAAGTTACTGTATGGTTCAGTGTTGTTTCCAGCAGCAAATGAGCTCTGATAAACCCATTGTACAACCCCTGCCCAGCTCCAAACAGCAGACAGACAGTTTTAGAGCAGCTGGTAAAGAAAAGTGGAACATCCAGCACCTACAGAGATATTTCTCTCAGGAGTTGGTGGCAAACCAAAGCACAGCGACATTCATCAACCATCTCAACTCGGGTGGGATGTTAATGCTGCTCTGTGTTTCCTGCATGTAAAAGTAGGTCTGTGTGTTAGCAGACTGTCTAAGACTGCTAACGTTTGTTTTCAGATGTTGAGATTTCAGCTTGTTCCTCCTGCCCCAAAGTGACCAAACAGAAACTCACTTCATGGTGCTTTAAAAAATAACTAGCACAATCAAGGAAACTACCCACAGATCCTGGTGGACCACACAGCAGAGGCCCGTCAGTAATCTTTGAGCTGAGCATGTCAAGAGTTAAAGATTAGAGAGCCAGGAGGTCAACAACAACAACAACAACAACAAGTGTCAAGGTAAAACATCATCTCTGTCTCACCTGTCAGCAGGTTGTCGGTCGTGACAGGTAGATGATTGTGGATGGAGGATGAGGAGAGAGAGGAGGAGGATGCAGCAGTGTTTCCATGGTGAAGCCATTGCTGTGGTGACCAGAGTGTGATGCCAGCCCTCTCTCTCTCCATCGTAATCTACTTTAATCAGCCCACTGTCCCTAAGCCCCCCGACAGGCTGATGAATCAGCCAATCAGAGCAGAGCAGAAGGTTGAGTGAGCCCTGCCCCTGCGTGGGGGTTAAAGACATTTGTTGGTCCTACATTTTCTCATTTTCAATTCACCTCAGTCAAAATAAATTTTATTACAGCAGATTGATGGTATATGTATTTGAGAGTGGTGAAAAACCTTAAATCTTCAATATTTCAATACAAACATGGAGTACATAACAGTCATTAATTTAGTCATTTATTGTCGAACTCTGCTGCCTGTTTTATAAAGTATGACAGTTCACATGTAGGGAGGGAGTGTCGGTCTGTTTATTACTGTGGTTTTAAAGGTACATTTATTTTTCACCAAAAGGGGAAACACGCATCTACAGCCATGCTAACGGCTCTGTGAGGCTGCACCTCAACTCAACTGTAAAACGACATGCAAGAATTCAGTGGAATCAGCTAATCTTTTCTCAACAACTTCACACAAATATATGTGTTTTTTTTTTTTTTATTTGAAAGTTAATTCAACTTAACATTCCCAGCTTTTCTAAACTTCTAAAGTTTATGAAGAAACATGATCAGCATGCACTGTATGACTGTTAAAACTATTCAGAGACTGAATTAAATCAGCATTGTTTCCTTTCATAATCATGAAAATAATGCAAACCTTGACAATGGTTGGTATTGAATTTGGTCCTGTCCCACCTCACATAGTGAAGGTGTCTATGTTGCTTTTGTGCTAAGTTGGTACAAAATAGCTTCATAGCTGTGGTTACAAGGTCTTATACTAGCAGAAATCTTTATAATTTTCACTTGGCATAGTTGAGGTTAATGGGAATGTTACTAGTTAGGCAGGTATTTGGTCATAAAGTGAAGCAGAGGACAAATTAAAATTATCAGGCTGATGATGGTGCAGGAAGAGTCAGCAGATCAGCAAAGTCAGTGGGATTCATCCTCTGGGGACCATAAACTGTCTTAACTCAAAACTTAAATTGCAGACTGATCTGACATGAAAAGGATTTCCTCAGCAACTTCAAACTGGCTCATTAAGTGTTTTCATGACAGTGCACTTCTTTAGACATGAGACTGATGTAGAAAATTTGCATCTTATTTATGTAACAAGGTGCATTTTGGACAGAGACTTATGAAAATAATTAGTTTCTCTTTTGTTAATTTTTAATGCATCTGTATATAACAATACAGTGAATAATCCAAACACAATTGTAACCAATACATATCTATAAAATATAAAATAGCCTACAAAAAAACGAGAAAAGTAAAATTAATATTTAAAACAAATGATAGACCTCTTTAATAAAGCTAAATATCCATTGATTGAATGTGGGCTAAGATTAAAAACCTGAAATTATGTTAAAAACCTGACCAGTTTGGAGTAACCTTTTAAAGTCTCCATTTACGTAGACAGATGTGGTAACTAAAGTATTCCAATGTTTTGTTCTGCATAAGATATAATAAAGTTGTACTAAAAATGTGTACAATAAATGCGCATTGTTTTCCATTCGTGAGATAATTTCAGTCAGGCATTTTTGTAGCCACGCTCAATTCGGGTCCTCCGACTGGACATTGCCGCGGTGCATCCTGGGTCCTTCCTTTCCATCCCAGGCTCGTTTCAGCAAACATGGGTACGGCTCTAACTTCATCCTAAATACCGAGTAATTCTTTATACTGCAGCGATTTTTCATGTGTATGTCGTATATGAATATCTGAAAAACTATTTTCGATGAGTATATGTGGGAAAAATTCCACTGTCAATTAAATAAACGAACCGTTTACAAGTCCTTCTCCCCGCAACGTGGAGCGGCCATAATAGGTCGGAACTGCAACACAAGCGGCATGTTAGCTTAGCATAGCATACGATCCTTTTACAAATAAAGTGTTTGCTGTTTATGTCATAGTATTTAAATGAACGGCTGAATGAAGAAATAAGTAACTTCGCGTTACAACTGTGTATTAATCTGTGGATTGTGAATGCCTGCAATGTAGAATAACGTTATACTTAAGTTAGCGCACCCCGCAGTTGCTAACGATGAGCTTGGCTAGCTTGGCGACAGGTTTTGCTGTGATAAAAATCATAGACGGTAGAATAGACTCTAGAACAGTAGAGTCAAATGTAAACTACGGCAGCTTAACGAGTCTGTAAAACTAACTGTAGTTCGCTCTGCTCAACGCATTTAGGTGGATCTTCACGTCGTTATTTTGCGTTCAGTTTGTCTTTACTCCAGTTTCTCGTGTAGTAATTATCTGTAGATTCTTGATTTTGGTTGTGGGTGTGTAATGGCTGTGATACCTGTATAAGCGATATGTTTGTGGCAGACATTGTCATTAAGCAGTGATGTAGCTTGTGTTGCTGTGGTCTCACTCTCTCATGTATAATATTGCACTCCAGTCACAGAGCAAAGCATCTTTTTTTTTTTTTTTTCTTTTCTTTTCTTTTCTGAAAGTTCAACCCCTGATCTTTGGAAAACAGACCTGCTTCCTGATATTTTTGTGTCAAAGCTAGGGTTACATACAGTCGTATGAAAAATGACTAATTATACCAAGTACATTCATTTCTGTATGGTATTCTACCGTTCAAGTGTCATTAAACAATATACATGTCTCTCAGGACATATTTTGTGTATTCTAATAGGGAGTTAATTAAACCATAAAAAGCCTTCTGTTTTCATTCCTGTAAGGGTCATAGTAACTGATAATTGTGTACTCTTACTAACCTTTAAATCCTTCTGGTCTTGGTCTTCCAGGAAAGTGTCGTGGTCTGCGCACAGCCAGGAAGCTCCGTAACCACCGCCGTGAGCAGAAATGGCACGATAAACAGTACAAGAAGGCCCATCTGGGCACTGCCCTGAAGGCTAACCCCTTCGGAGGAGCCTCCCACGCCAAGGGCATCGTCCTTGAGAAAGTGTGAGTACTGTGACACCTACTGAAGACACACACCTGAAGATGAAGTGATGGATGAAGTCTTTTTCAGGCTTCTGACCTTTGCCTCTTCTGATAAAGTTGACGCCCCTTTTTCAGTCAATGTTGAAATGTTCCTGTGTGTTAGATGACATTACAGGACAGACCTACATGAAACTCCTGTCATTTCTTTTTTTTCTGTACAGTTTCAGCTTCTTTCAAGTTTAGTTTAAGTTTAAGAGTGTCGTTTCCCTTCTGCAGTGGTGTTGAGGCTAAGCAGCCCAACTCTGCCATCAGGAAGTGTGTGAGAGTTCAGCTCATCAAGAACGGCAAGAAGATCACCGCCTTCGTCCCCAACGACGGTTGCCTCAACTTCATCGAGGTAAGTACTCGTCCTCCGTACGTGTTTGAACAACAGCCGAACAGGCAGGAATGTTGCAGTTGATGTGCTTCATGTACATAATCTGATGATAATCTATTCTAGTTGTACTCCCATGTTCAAATCAGCCAGAGAAAAAAGTTTATGTCTTCTGATTAGAATTTCAAAGCTTTCACTAAAATGTATTGATGACCCATAGTGTCTGTCATGTTTGCAGGTCCTAAAGTAAACTACAGCTAATGTAATCTTGACTTGAGTTCACTCAAATCTTTAAATGGATTTGTGTGATTGTCCAAGATAAGTTTTTATTTGGGTTTTATAAAATCCTCATTATGAAATTTTGTTTTTTCCACAAGGCACATAAGATAGATTAGTTATCCCGGCATTTCCTCTTCCTTTTCTTTGTCTCACCACCTTCTCTCCTTCCGTCCTGCAGGAGAACGATGAGGTTCTGGTGGCAGGATTCGGACGTAAAGGTCACGCCGTGGGTGACATTCCTGGAGTTCGATTCAAGGTGGTCAAGGTGGCCAACGTGTCCCTGCTGGCTCTCTACAAAGGCAAGAAGGAGAGACCCAGGTCATAAACAGTTGAGGCAGAAAATAAAATAAACACATTTTCAATTATAATCTGCTCTCTGTTCTCATTTGTTTGTCGCTCACAACAGTTTCTTTTTTATGGGGTTTAAAGGCACGAAAATTAGTCTAAATGCTTTCAGATTTTACTTGTGAAAGTCAACAAATAGGTTTGGTGATAGTTGTCAAAAATTCCAAGCACCCAGTCATCTGACACACACTTCATTGTAAGAGTAACAATCCATCAAACCAGAGTCGTGAACTGTGTTTTCACCGAAATGGGGTTATAGTATGATTTGAGTGTGCTGTGGCTCCAGTCTGGACTGGAAGCCTATTGTGTCTTCAAGCAGACTGAACTCGAGACGCCAGATTTAGATTTTAGATTTTAACCTTGACCAACCTTCTTTTTGGCTTCAGTAGAGCAGCTCAGCCCAGGGAGACTTTGGCATGAGGGTCTGAGGATTGTTGGTTCAAGTCCAGTGTGTTTATAAAAAAAAAAAAAAGTTAAGAAAGATCCCGGAGGAGACAAATAGGCTGTCAAAGGTCAGCTGTGCAGGCTTTAAACAGGCTGAACAGAGCTGATTTATATATTCAAAGATGTGCTTTACATTAATGGTCGTGAAACAGTAACATTTCTTTGAGAAAAACACTTAGATTTTGTGAAGAAAATGAACATATTGAGTCCCTGTTAGGCAGTCCCTCTGCCTTTGTCCCAAGGTTGGATAATAAAGCAGTTTTCCCAAAATACCAGGTTTACTGTTTGTCAGTTGGTTTTGGTCAATTTATTGCAAATTTGTTAGAGAATTTGCATGTTTGAAGTACAATTTTAACTAACACAGTCTTTGAATCATAATTGGTAAGTAGACTGGACTGTTACAGCACTTCTCTACTTTAATGGACAGTTGTCCAGGCTCATGAGCGAGGTGCTGATCTGCCCGTCAGGAGTAACTTTGTGTTCTGTGTCTTGCTCGAGGACACTTCGACATGTGGACAGGGCGAGCCAGGGATTAAACCACAACCCTCCTGTTTGTACCATAGCTGTCACACTAGCTGTTTTTTCTGTTTGTCCCGAGTCAGAATCAGTAGTCAAAAAATATTTGGACTTAAATTACCACACACTGATACAGAACTACACAGCAAAGGTTAACAAGCAGAAAGTCAACTAGTTCACATGCACTAAGTGAGTATCACACAGAAAAGACAGAATGGACATAAAAACATGAAAACAGTGCATAGACTCTGCACAGAGGGCAGGCGGTCCAGATATGTGGTCAGCAGACACCAAATCTACATCTGCATCCGGCCGTTGGTCTGCCCTGTAGTGTCACACTGACTGTCTGCTGATCAGGTCAGTGCATAAACTTAGCTGCAGGGGTTAAATATAGTAACACGTATCAGATCCCCCCTCAGCCAGAGCGCTGCAGCCGAGGAGCTGAAACATTGAGGTCTGCGAATGAACCTGCACTTTTTCTCCCTACAGGATTATTGTTAAACTGTAATGACGTGTTTTAAACTTGTGTGTGAATCACACACACTGTACAGACTTGCAGGCAGGCGGCCTGTGCTGTTTAAACATGGCTTCATTGATGGAACCCGTGAAGACTCACAGGTCTGCTTTCAGTCAGTCACAGGTCTGACCTCTGCTCCTCCAATCATCTTCAGCAGCAACAACAGATCCTCTTTTAATCATCGGGGACTCCACAGCTGAGCAGAGGGAGGCCGAACGACGACCCAGCACAAAGCCTGAAGGTAAACAACCCCACAGCCAGAGTGTCGAGTCTGTTTTCAGACGCAGGAGTGTTGAGATATGCTGTCGATCCCTCTGTCTTCACTGATCACTGCACTACCAATACCTTTTGAATTCCTGTCCAGCATTTGTAAATTGCATTCACACTTTTGTTAAGGTTAGTTAAGCTTGTTGTGGTCTCATAATGAGGGAAGCCAACGTTGACTGCTGCTCTCATACAAGATGTGAACTCTGGCTTCTCATGTCGAGCACATTTCACAGCCACCTGCTTCGTGGACCTCAACAGGATCATGTTTTTCTGCAGCGTATGAATGTCCTTCTTCTTGCTCCCTGAACACTGATGTCCACAATCCTTAATGTGCTTTTGATCTGAATCCTACAGCATACAGGTACATATATTGGCAAGTCGACAGTCGAGATAAGAAACATGGGGAGAGAGTGCGATGCAGCAATGGTCTCCAGTAGGACTTGAACCAGAGTGTATCAGTTACCAGCAGGCACATCCAAACAAGTGGATTTTAAGATGCACTGATGTGACTTTGCTGAAGCTTAAGATCAGGGAGCAACTTCAGGCAGCTTGTTCTTCCAACAGCGTGAAAACAGGCTGTTTGGCCCTTTCCTGTTTCAACATGATGACGCCCCCGTGCATGAAGCCACATCCATAAAGACACAGTTTTCCCAGTTTCGTGTGGAAGATGTTGGAAGAACCCTCGGGTGAACTCCATAAAACACCTTTCATGAAGTGGAACACCGACGGGGAGCCAGACCTGATCACACAACATCAGTGCTGGACCTCACTAATGCTCTTGTCTCTGAATCCCTGCAGTCGTGTTCAACATCTGGTAGTAAGACTTCCCAGGAGAGCGCAGGCTGTCCAAATACTTATGGCCATGCGATGTGAAAGATGTACTGCAAAAGCATCAAGTTTAAATAAGCACACACAAGATCAGTGAAATGTACCCTCACAAGATATTTCCCTTTTTGAACAGGACCCTTTATGTGGCCATCATGGAGTTTGAGCGAGTCGGGACGGAGAACGACGATGACGAGGACGATGCAGCTTTCCAGTACATGATTGAACAGAGTCTGCTGGAGAGCAACAAACAGAAGGAAACCCACCGAGACCCCACAGCGCGAGGCTGCAGGAGGTCAGGCCAACAGAAACCCACATTATGAATACTTCTCTCAGATGTTGGTTTGTCGCGGCGAGACGACTCCAACACAATCAGAGTTCTCCTCTTTCCTTCACTGTCCTCCATCCCTGTCCTCCACCCTCCAGATGATAATGATGAACTCTATTTTCACAGCACCTTTCATTCAACAAGTGCAGCTCAAAGATGACGTTTCCTGCTCAGTTTCACAGAATATTTAACACGGTTTGTGACCTTCTTTCCTCACAGCTCTGGCCGTGAGTCTGCAGACAGCAGCACCATCTTCACTGTTATAAGACAAGGTGAGAATACAAGGCTGGAATAGAAAGACAGACTTTAAGGCTTAAGTGGTGGTTAAGGTTTGTGTCCTTAGTGTCTGATGGGCAGACTTGCTGTTTATTTCTTTTTAACTGTCTCTCCACTTGTCTGCACTAAATGTCTCTTAAAGTCCAACTGAAATGAATCTGGTCCTCAGCAGCATGTTGATATATGAAAGTCCTATAATTCAAAACCGAATAAAACTTCTTCAATAAAGCTGATGAGGTCAAACATTAAATATATTTTTGCCTCAGATCACCAATATTTGATTTCTGGGTTTATATGTGCAGAC
The DNA here is from genome assembly GCF_051107435.1 of Chaetodon auriga. Lineage (NCBI taxonomy): Eukaryota > Metazoa > Chordata > Actinopteri > Chaetodontiformes > Chaetodontidae > Chaetodon > Chaetodon auriga. The sequence goes on from NC_135075.1 coordinate 26,581,228, forward strand.
AGAGGGGCGTTGCTCTGATGGCAGTGTTGGTGACAAAACCTTGTACTTTGAGGGGAACATCCAAGATCTCTACACAAAGTTTTTCTTTCATGAATAGGACAGAATTACTGTATTTTGTTTGGTGAAAACAAACACAGAGACCAGAATCCATTGATGGTGTAATAATAGTGCAGAAAACTCTGGCTGACTCTGATTGGAGCTGAGAAGCAGCACCTGTCAGGAAGCAGCACTCGGGGCAGTTTTGGGCCATTATAAGCACTGAGAATTGAACCAGTTTACAGGGTACTGGACACTGTACATATGATCAGCCAGGTGTGCCAGATGCCTGTGTAAAGTCATGTGACTCATGACAGATGCACATTGGTGTAGGTGTGGACAGTATAACACACTGACACACATGCGCTTGTCCTTTTGAAAACAGGGATAGATTGCACATTGTTGCAGTAAAGATTGAAACGTCTCTGTCCATCTTTCCCTCCAGGTAACGAGAAGCTCCTGAAGGATCTGTGTGATCGACAGAGAGACAAGTTTTCAGAGACAGACAGCCGAGGCTGGACTCCTCTCCACGAAGCAGCAGTTCAGAGCAACCAAACTGTCCTGGAGCTCACATTCAGAGGTTTGTACTTGCAGCTTCACAGTGACGTAAAAGCTTCACAGTGACGTAAAACACCTTTAACGAAGCAGAGGTGTGATGATCTCCAGGTTCAGGTCCAGCCTCTGTGGACTGTCGTACTCCTCAAGGGCAGACTCCTCTCTTCCTGGCAGTAGAACGAGGTCTGTTGGAAAATGCCTCCTTCCTTCTCCAACATGGAGCTCAGCCGGACAGCCAGGACCAGGACCAGGACTCACCGCTGCTTGTAGGTAGGCTGAGCAACATTTCACTGCCTCAAAGCCGGTAAAGCTGCTCAGGACAGTTTATATATCAGTAGACTGTTATCACTCTTGCATTCATGTATCAGCAGGACTTCACTGTTGTAGTTGTTCGAGGTGTTTTTAACTGTTTGTTAAAAGACCACAACTGATGATTAATTTTTTATTTTCTCTATTTATCAATTGATTCGTATGTAAAAATTAAAATAATTGAAATAATTGAAAGGAAGAGCAGTAAATCTTCACATCTGTGAAGCTGGAACCATGAAATGTTTTTGCATGACATGTGACTTAAACAAATATCAAAATAGTTGCCAATGAGTTTTCTATCAATAGACTAATTGATTAATCTGCTGTTGTTATATAGTTTATTTTATAACAAAGCGTCGTGTTTTACAAGCTCTTCATATGTTTTTAAGCAAACATTTAAATAACTAATAACTAAAGACGTCAAATAATTGTAGTGGATTAAAAAATATAAAGAGGCATGAAACAAAATACTGAAGTACAAGTAGCTCAAATTTGTACCTTAATACAATACTGGAGTAAATGTACTTAGTTACATTCCACCACTGACAAACCGGATGTTGTTTAAGTTTGTTTGCAGTCTTACAAAATAAAACCCAACAGGAAAGCTGCGAAGTTGTTGCGTCTTTTGAACTCGTCGGTCATCAGTAAAATCTGTCGTCTTTTTAATTCCCGCTGCAGCGATCCGTTCAGACCGCACTGACCTGGTGAAGCTGCTGCTGCTGCAGGGCTCCAGGGTGAACCAGCAGGGCTGCCACGGCCGCCGCCCCCTCCACGAGGCCTCGCGGCTGGGCAAGGCGGCGCTGGTGACCCTGCTGCTGGGGGCCGGAGCGCACACAGACCCTCGCAGCCACTACGGCCTCACGCCGCTGGCGCTGGCTGCTCAGGGGGGACACCTGGAGGTGGTGGAGACTCTACTGAGGAAAGGTGAGAGAGCAGGGACGGCTGTACAGCAAACCCTGTTTAATACGAACCCTGACCTTCTAGTAAAATATGCTACAGGCAGCAGTGTGTCTCTGTGACCCTCTGACTCTTCCATAAGCACAGGATGCTGCTTGTCACTTTGATCATGAAGGGCAGACTGCTCTTTAGAGCATATGGGCTACAATATAGTACAGAAATAAGTATTTACTATAGTTTACTGACAGATGGGAGGGACTGAGAGAAAAAGGTGCAATTAAAAATCTATAAATCTACTAATGGTGGAATGTCAGCACCATGGATGCACAGCATAGTTAGGCTGCTGATATGTCAGAGCAGGGTCAAGGTCATGGACTCTAACTTGCACCAACCTTCATCAGATAAAGGATCAGTGAGTCCTGCAGACTGGACTCATATTCAACTGAACAACCCCTCTGTCCCTGCACCCTCTCTGCAGATCTGGGTTAGGGACTGTTGGAAAATGTCCCATGTGACTCAAATTAATATCAGCTTGGCAAATAACACTTTAATTTGAGGCTTCAACTGTCTGTCCCATCTGACTTACTGTGTGTAAGTCAGATGGGTATTTTCCTGATTTCCAGCCTTTTTTGTACAGAATTCCCTCTTGTTGTTTGTCCTGCAGGGGCGGACGTCCTGTCCCAGGCGCAGGATGAGGCATCCGTCTTGTACGAGGCGTCCTCGTCTGGTGATCCATCTGTCATCAGTCTGTTGCTGGAGTACGGCGCCGATGCCAACGTCGCCAAACACACAGGACACATGCCGATCCACCGCGTGGCACACAGAGGACACCTGGAGTAACTGTTGCAGTCTTTCCTTTGAAACAAATGTCATATTTATGAGCTCATCATATGTTTCAATCAGATAAATGCTGTGTGTGTGTGTGTGTGTGTGTGTGTGTGTGTGTGTGTTCGTGTGTTCCTCAGAGCTCTGAAGATGCTGATTCCAGTCACGTCTGTTGGAGAAGTAAACGACAGCGGGATGAGTCCTCTACACTCTGCTGCTGCAGGAGGACACACACACTGCCTCAAGGTGTGTGTGTGTGTGTGTGTGTGTTATCAGCCATGATTGGTGGTGGAAACTAAGAAAGTATTGAACGAGCTGTAATAATTCCCCACAGCTCAAGCAGGTGTTTATTAAAGTTGCTAATTTCATCTGAACAACATCCCAAAAGATATTTAGTTGACTGTCATGACAAAAACAGACTAGATTAAACTGTCACATTTGAGGAGCTGGAACCAGAAAATGTTGGAAATTTGCTTAAAAAAATGTCTCAAATCATTCTTGAGCACACATTGTCAAATTGCTGTCACATTGTTGCAGCCCTTTGTGTATAATAACTCTTGGAAATTGTTTGTGTTTGGCCGACGAGTGTCAAACACACAACAGTTCAGCAATAACTCAACATCCCTCCTCCCCAACTCCCATCAGGCCTTGCTGGATGCAGGTTATGACCCCAACTACATGCTCCATCCCTGGGTTCGGCGTAACTATGACGATGAGAGGAAGTCGGCGCTCTTCTTTGCTGTCTCCAATAACGACGTACCATCAGCCAAACTGCTGCTGGAGAACGGGGCCATGGCCAACCAGGACCCAATCAAATGTCTGCAGGTAGGTGTGTGTGTGTGTGTGTGTGTGTGTGTGTTACAGTATCAACAACTCATATAGCTGAAGCTCTTGTCTGTGTGTACAGAGCTGGAGTGAGGATGTGGTTAGCTTAGCTTAGCTTAGCTTAGCTTAGCATAACTACTGGAAGCAGTGGGGAATTGTTAGCCTGTCCACAGTTCAGAAGCTGAATCTTGTTTGTTCAGTCTGTACACACAAAGCTTGTGGTTGTACAGCAAGTTATGTGCTGGAACTATTTTCTGACGAACAGCAATGCAGAGCAGTGACTGTGTGCAGCTTCCTGAAGTCTTGTTGTCACTGTGAGGTTGCCAGGTTTGGTGCCATCATCCTGGCTACGTTGGACACTTTGCTGAAAGCTCAAAACACTAACAGAAACCCCTGTGTCTTTCAGGTTGCTCTGCGTTTGGGCAACTATGAGTTGATCAACCTGCTGCTGAGGTTTGGAGCCAACGTCAACTATTACTGCAGAGTAAACACAACACACTTCCCCTCAGCCCTGCAGTACGCTCTCAAGGACGAGGTAAACTGTTGCTCGTCCAAAAACACCAATTTGAATTTAGAGATCTTTCAGGAATCAGCAGCTTTATTTACTTCAATGTTATTATACTTCTAAGAACAGCTGTCACATTTTGGGAGGAGAGCTACTCTTGTATTTAATCTGGCATGTCGTGTGTGTGTTAGGTGGTCCTCAGGATGCTGTGTAACTATGGTTACGATGTGGGGCGCTGCTTTGACTGTCCCTATGGCAACAACCCCCACATCCCTGAAGGCTACGAGGGGTGGAGCAACACTGTGATCAAAGACACCTTGGTAATGAACGGGACCTCAGCAGGTCATCAGGTGCCGCAGTGTGGAGCCACCGGAGGCTAAAGCTAGCTGCTTAATGTTAGCTGAACTGTGAGCCAAGATATGCTAACGTTAACATGGGAAGGGCTAAACGTAAAGGTCCAGTGTGCAGGATGTAGGGGATCTATTGGTAGAAATGGAATAGAATATTTTTATAGTTTTTTATATTTAATAGATTCTCTCACACGTTCAGTTGGCTGCAATCTGGAGCTTCAACACTAGATGTCACTAAATCCTACACACTGGTCCTTTAAGCTGTTGGATCTACTAACAAGATCCTTCCTGCTGTATGAAGTGATTTTCTTGGCCACTTGGTGGCAGCAGAACAAGCTGAAAACACAACAAAGACATATTATGAGCTTATAAATTTGCTATGGCTAACATGTTAGCACACCGCTACCTGCTCTCACATCCAGCCGACACAGAGCGACTTTATCATCCCGTCATGATGAACCTGAAGCTCAGTCAGACGTCTCATGTCACACCTTTGAACCTCTGTCTGTCTGTCTGTCAGTGCAGTTCTGCGAGGTGATCACTGTCTCCTGGCTGAAGCCCCTCTCAGGTAAGGTGGTTCGCATCCTGTTGGACTACGTGGATCATGTGACCTTGTGCTCCAAGCTGAAGGCGGCACTGATGGAGCAGCAGCAGTGGCCCGACATCTGCAGGCTGCAAGGTAAATGAAATGAAGCTTCACCTGTCCCCACGTCCATCACTGCGTCCCCTACAACCTTCATTAATCCTTCCTCTCCATGTTTCCTCCTCTTCCTCACCAGAGAGCGCTCGCTGTCTGCAGCATCTCTGTCGCCTGCGGATCCGCCACTGTCTCGGTCGCCTTCGTCTCCGGTCGCCTATCTTCATGAGCTTCCTGCCACTGCCGGGGCGACTGAGGGACTACATCCTGTACCGGGAGTACAACCTGTACCTGCAGAGCAGCACGCCGCGGTGACGCAGAGAGGAGACGGACTGTCTCAGTCAAGCAAAGTAGTTCAATATGTAAAAACATCCGCAGACATTCAAAATCACACTTTAAAGTCACTTTTTCTGTTAACACGTTTAACTGTAAGAGCCAAAAGAAATATTCATTTTAATTTCATTGTCTTTTTCTATTAAAGGCTTAGCGCTTCCCCTCATGGGAGAAAGTGTTCTGACTATGTGGGATTGTCCATATTTTGATTTAAAGACACAAAACAACAAACACAAAGTTTTTTTTAATGAAAGGATAGAAAATAAAAAATGAAAGATGGATGCCAACAGCAGATATCTGTCTCATATTTGTTTCAGACATAATTTGATCAGATTTTACATTTGTATTTTATTCTCAAGTGTGTGTGTGTGTGTGTGTGTGTGTGTGTGTGCGTGTGCGTGTACAAACAACAGTTTGTACATGTTTTTGCTTCATCACAATGTGATTCTACCGCATAGAAATAAATAATTATTATAAGTTTCGGAAACATTCGGTTTTCACTGGACAGGAGGGGTTTGAAAAATACATTTGCCTCTTTGATAGTTTCATTAGTCTCATAAAATGAAAATACTTATAATACTGGAGGCTACATTAGCCGCTACTAGCATAACATAGCTGGATCCGTAGGTAGGCACCAGTTTTTCATGAGGAATAAGAGCATGTGGATTAAAAACTGCTGAATCCATTTGAATACTCAAAAAAGAAAAAAAAGCTGTCTCTACAGTCACTTTTCTAATTAAAAAAAAAGCCACAAAAAAGACACTATGTAAAAGACTGCATGTTCCTCATTTGTCAGTTTAGTTACAATACCATGTCAACATGTGACTTACTACTTTGAAATGTGAGATACTACATAAAACATGATTCCCTTAAATCCAATCTGATGACTCTGATTCATCTCTATGGAAGAGTATTGCATTCACAACATTTAGAACTGGAGGCCTTAGTCATAATTACGACTTATCTCTCATATGATAATGAGAGAAGTGTCTCTTAATGGAGATGCAGATATAATAATTACACAATAAGGTCTCAGTTATCGTTGTGAATGCAATGCCTTTCCATAAGTATCTCCTGATTGTTTTTTTTTTTTACCTCTTCCTGGCAGAAATGGACTTCACAAAGTGATCTGGATGCAGTCAGTGAGTTTGGGTGACCTCTGGTTTTGAGGAACCTTTGAGGAACATTTTCACTGAAGGAGCCTGAGGAAGGATTTTCTCATGTTCCAGAATCAGCAGTCCTGAACCACATCAATTATTCATTTGGCAGCGACATACATATGAATTCACACACTGATGGCATCAGGGGCAGTTTTTTGGGGGGATTCAGTATCTTGCTCAAGGATACTTCGGCATGTGGACTGCTGAGGCCAGGGATCGAACCACAAACCTCCTGATGGGTGGCCTAAGCTACAGCCGCCCCATTTATTCAGCCTGCGAGCAAACTCTGAGTGCCACTTGTTTCCATTCTAGGATTATGTATTACTAATAACTGTTTTCATATTGTCTGTTGGTTATTTTCCTAAATGAGCGATTGTTTGGTCTCTAAAAAGATTCCCAAAGCCAAAGATTATATCTTGACTTGTCTCGTTTCGTGCAACCAAATGTCCAAAACCTAAAAACAGCCTGTTTGTTTTAAACTCTTAGAAGACAAAAGAAACCAGAAAACGTTCACTCGTGAGAAGCTGGAACCAGAGAATTCCAGCACTGATTTTGTTCTTTTAAAAAAGAATCATATTGATTAATCGATCAAAAGTTTGCAGATTAATGTTACTGACACTTAAGGACGTTAATGTGGCCGACTTCCTGATTGGTCTGAAAATGAGAGTTGAGGGAAGGTCTGCGAAGGACAGCTGAAATGTGACGAACAAAACTGAAACTGACATGAACCTAATAAAGCAGAAAAGGCAGCTGGCAGATCCTCGTGACTTGTTTCTCTTCAATCTCTTTCAATTCTGCACGTCTCCTCAATTTCAAGGTCAAACACTCACAACCATCAGTAACAAAACACCTCTGTGCTGCTGTCTGAACGAGTTAAAATCTTTCAGTGAAGATTTCTTTTCTTTAGAGAAGATGAAAATGCAAAGAGGAATGTAGCTTTAAAGCAGCTATAATTGATATTCTGATAATGACCATGTCTCCAATGACAATACGACGGTACAAAAGGTATTTTCACCAGAATCTGCAGCTTTATGTTTCAGCTCATTGTTTAGCCGTCTGCTTTAGTCCACAGCTGCTTTAAGAGAACTGAAAAGCCACCGTTTACTACCTGCTCCCACTTTTTCTTTTGCTCAGCAGTTGTTGGGAGACCAAAAACAGAGCAAGCAGAGAGTGAATATTGGACTTATAATGATCAGTTGGATGCAAACACGACTCCAAACTCACCATATCAATCTAAAAAGTGAAGATATGTCAATGTTGTGTTCGTAACGTGTTTCTGCTGCCCAAAAGTGGCCAAAACCGGATCCACAAGTGCTGCTAATGTTCCGTTTGTGTTTATTTATATTACTGGAGAAAACTGGCAGCGTCTCGTATGACCCAGAGACTTCTGCAGTAATTACAACACGAGCCCAAAAGCTTCTGGAAAGATTTAATCTCACTTACTTTCACTGTTCTAAACAAACAGTCAGGATGATGTCAGATGCAGAAAATGCTGCTAAATAACTGATCAGTCATTGAGGCTAATGTCCATGATGAAATATCATGATCTGAGAGGACACGTGGACCATCACTGCTCTGTGATGACTGTAACAAGAATGATTTGACGCTGTGGTGGAAACTGACCCGGACAGGACGTAAATGTGCATGCAGTTCTTTGCCAACTCCTTAAATGTGAAGTGAAACAAACCAAAGACTAAAGATGGCGTCTACCTCTGTTCTAACACACAAATGTTCAATAGAGCTTCCCACCTGAGCAACATTTTCACAGCAGGCACAAGTGTTGGATTCAGTGAGCTGACTGAAGCCTGGATTTGCTGCGTGAAACACAGTCTGGTTTCGTCTGCTGATGCCCAACAAGCGTCAGACTGAAGCGGAGTCAGCAGCAAACACACCAGGCTTCAGTTCAGCTCGTATGATACTGCGTATTCTCCTGACATTTCACACTTTGTGTCTCTGGTGCACATAATTTCTTTACATTTTATACATCTGGGGGGGGAGACATGTAAAAGACAAAACATTTACCCACACACGGGTAAAGGTACAATAAAAAAATAAATTATCACCTCAATAAACCAAAAATAAAATATTCATATTAGCTCTCTCTTGTTCCAGCTCCTGGGGTGAGTTCCTGTTGCTGCCCAGCAGGGGGCGGTGCTGCGTCACAGCCAGCCTCTGGAACTTTTTGAAGGAAGCATAAATGGACAAATGTGATTGGCTAACACGGTCTCATCAGGACCAATCAGATGAGCCAAATGGTGACATCGTCAAACGAGACAATGTGCCAATGCTGCTTGTGCAGTTACAGGATGAGGATTTGTTTTTTTTTTTTCTCGTGTGACACATTTGAGGCAGGACTGAAGCAATAATTCAACAATATTTATAAACTTTCATGTTTGACAAAACTCTGAACGATTCCAAGCAACTAACTGACAAACCTGCCGAACGCTTTTCTGATTTTTAGGATAAAACTGGAACATCATTGCAATGAACACGAATTTGATTACTTTGCAATACTGTGATTTTATCATATATATGTATAGAATATATGTAAGAAAAATATTCTCATTATTAAATATTCTTGTTATTCAACAATATCACCCAGCCCTAGTTTAAATAATGAGGCTGGCATTCATCCATGTCTTTGTATTGTCAACAAATCCCATGAAAAGACCCAAACCAACAATGAGTTAGTCCGTCTGTCAGTCGGTGGCACTCAGCTCCACCTGTTTCTACTAAAGATTTCTAACTATTTTTATTTATCAACACACTTTAAGAACTTCTCGTCCACGTTGGCTTTAAAGTCAGCATTGAAAGTTCATTCTGGACTCGGAAACAGCAGCAGGAAACAACATTTAGTAGCTGCTCTGGAGCTTTTGATTGGTGAAAGCCAACATGGCTCAAAAGTCTTCTCAGATTTTAAACATTTGTTGTCATTTCCATGATAACTGAGGATGACCGAAAGCTCCAGAACAGCCATTAAATGGATGTTGGACAAGAATAAACTTTCTATCTTACAAATATATAACTTCATTTCACTCTCAGGAATTTCCTAAAATGGCTGAACAGTGCAGCTGCTAGCAAATCAACCCGGAGACAATCGGGTATTTATTGGGGAGTCTTTTCAGCGAGGGGTTAATCCACATTTGATGCTCTAGTGAGCATTTGGGGCAGCAGGGCGGCGTATGTGGGACTGAGTCAGAGAGAAGAAACAACAGTGTGGCTCACTGATGTGTTTCATAGTTTTTGGACAACAATGGAGCTCTATGGCACAGAGGGAGACGATATATCAGGCTCACACAATGCTTGTCAATGGATTCATTCGTTGTTGGTTTGAGTGTTTTTTGATTTGTTGAAAATAAAAAAAATATCACCAGATTTGGGAAAATGACACTTTTGATATGACACATTAACCCAGAGGATGATTTTACAGGACACCGACTAACGTTTCTGAATGGAGCCCCAGAATCGGACACACACGACATTTTAGAAATGATCTATATTCCCCCCTTAAAACCTACTGCTATGATGCAAATCTTTGTTGCACTTGATCACCGTTCCCCCTCTGGGCGATGCTGCCCTCTGCACTGCTGAAGAAAAAAAAAGTTGCCATCTATCATCGCCATCTATTGCTTTAACAGATGCTTGGATGTGTTTCTGAGTGTGTTTTCAAGGTAACGCTAAAGGAGTCTGTTCACCTGTCCAGGTTTGGTTTCTGTAGAGAAAGAGGAGTGACGGGGAGTGGAGGTGGAGGGGAGGGAGTCGGAGTGAGAGGGGAGTAAAGTGAGAGTTGGCCAACTTCAGCGGGCGGCCCCTGGGATCCAGCTGATTGGTCGTTCAAAGAGGACACTTTGTCCTGCTGCGCTGTCAAACAGCTCCACAGACAACTGTTCCCAGGATATGTGTGCGTGTGTGCGTGCGTGTGTGTGTGCTGTTGTTCGTCTATCTTGGTGAGGACCACCTGGAGTTTTGGAGGCTCGGAGTGAAGACGTTTTTAGATGCTCCTCACACCCTTCAAAGTTTGACCTGGTGTCATGCTTAAAGACACCCTGAGGTGTGTTTTTCTTATTGTTACTTTAGGTGGACGTTTGAGCTTCAAACAAGCGGAACACACTCGAGTGGAGGGGTCTGAAGGTTACAGTTCAGTTTAGGTTGAGTTTAGGGTGAGGGTGGTTTTTAGGCATTTAGCTGGGATGTTTAAGGTTATGGCGAGAGGCGAGGGAATGCATTACGTCAACGAGGGTCCTCACAAGTATAGAAGTACAGAACAGAAGTGTGTATGTTGTGCAGAGCCTCAGACGGAGGTTCTCCATATCAGCTTGAAGTTTCAGCCGTTTCACCGTCCCATCTCCTGGCTGTTGCTATAGTAACTACTCGACTGTAGAAAGCCCATGTTGCCATGGTGACGTCCTGAAGAACCCTGTTCCATATTTACAGCCGAGCCGTCTCAGTTCTTGAGGACAGCGCGGCATGACCTGCACTGACTGCACGACCTGAACTAACTCACAACAAGCTGTGTGTGTGTGCGTGTGTGTGTGCGTGCATGCGTGTGTGTGTGTGTGTGTGTGTGTGTGTATGTTCGAAGCTACGGCAGGTTGTCATCCCGCAGGCTCTCCAGGATCTGGACCAGGCTCTCCAGTCCAAACACATAGCCTCGGTCTGGCCCGTCGTGCACCGCCGTGTCACCACGGAACCCCTTGAAGGTGGAGTGGGCGAAGTCGATCATACGTACGTCCACCAGGGGGGGCTGCTTGGGCGGGGGGGCGGGAGCAGGGGGGAAGGAGATTAAGTTGGGAGCAGGGGAGGAGGAGTCCGGATGGGGGTGAGGCGAGGAGAGAGGGGGCGGGAGAAAGGAGTGGCAGTCTGACTTGGTGGGCGGGGGCTGTGAGGGAGGATGAGGGGAGGGGGTGGGCGGAGCCATCAGTCCAGGTCCCTGAGAGGACAGTGACCCTGGGTCTGGGTTCTGGCTCAGGTCCGTTTCACAGGGAGCGCCAGGGGCCATGGGTGCGTGGGGCCCGGGGCCACAGTGGGCCTCCGCGGGGGCCACAGGAGTCTTCTGTTGGGAGGCTGCATGCTGTCCAGAGCTGAGGACTGAAGGGCCCTCAGGTTCCTACACACAGAATCAAAGAGAGATCAGCACGAACCCGACAAGAACACATCAGCACGAGACGCTTGAAGAGAGGTTAAAACCTTCAGAGAAATTCTTTTTTCACAGCGGAAACCAGCTATAAAAACAACACGTACAACTTATCACCTTTAACGCTGAGGTTGCCAATGATGGAGAAACCAGGAAGAGTAAGAGTCATTGCTCTATCCCCCCATTGCTCTATCCAAATACCTCACGTCTCCAAAACACTGGCCATAATCACAATAAATGTAAACAGCAAACACGGAAAATCCCCCAAAACAAACCAAATAATTAGCGGTCACACAGAAATACAGCCACCATGGCGACATCTTTCATCACATTCATTTTTTGTCAGAGCATTTGTTTTTTGATTGCTGTCAGGATGTTTGCTAACAAGTTTGCTTTGTCAACTTAGAAGGTGATGACGATGTCAATGTTGTGTTAACAGCTTCTTTCCACTGCCCCAAAGAGGGTTTATTTCATGAGAAAAACAGTGTGAGAAAACAGAAGAGGATGTGTCCCAACAAACACAACTGTAATTGTTTGTGGGAGGGAAGCCAGTGATGGATCATGGTCTACAGACGGGTTTGTTGGGGTGACTGCATGAAGGGGGGTAGCCAGCATCTCACAGTGTGCTGCAGTCAGGGCACTCATGACTCACTAGGAGAAACCTGACGCAAAAATCAGTGTTGGACCCAAAGTTAGCTTGATTCTAATTTGATCGAAAGCACATTAAACTCATTCATTCTTCCCTGGGTCTGGTTGGTAATCCAGGCATGGCCGCAGGTGCTTTTGTGGACCTCATCTGGACATCAACTCTCAACTTATAGTCAAACTTATGAACAATGAATACAACGAACTGCAAAGTCATCTGGCAAGAATAGCTGATCAGCTGATGAGATCATCATCACAGAGAAGATTTGTTTCCACACTAACCATAAATCTCAGTGTTTTAAGTCCCGGCTCACCTGTCCCTCATAGATGATGAGCAGTGAAGAGGAGTAGAAGCGATAGGACGCCTGTCTCTCCAGCACCGCCTTCAGGCTGCGAAGCTTATTCAGGATTGGTTCAAAGAGGTCCTGCCTCAGACCCTTTCCGTTGTGCATGTACTGGTAGAGGGCCTGGCGGAAGCCGTCGATCGACAGGCCGCGGCCGTAGTACTTGTTCCTGCAGAGGTAGTGACCGGTGTTCAGCTGGTACACCTGCAGAGACAGGTGGGAAAGCGCTCAGACGCTGTTCACGTTCAAGATTACAAGATTAGCAGGTCTCTGCAGTACTAGATGTTGAACTGGCAGTAGCAGTAGTATTCGATTTCAAGTTAACCATATTTCACACTCATGGGTCTGTATCAGTATAATTATGAGTAGTATGATGATAGAATAATGCTGAAGTATCAATACGTCATCTGATCCTCCACCTTTCCAGAGACAAAAGTAGCAAATAATTACATAAGTTAAATCTATATAAGTGGAATACAGACAGTGCTTCTCTGGTTCTTTGGGTGCACACACTACCATCTTTTTCTAAATGTACACGAGGAATCTAATTATTATTAATCATGATGCTACTCTAGGCCCAGCAGAGTGAACTCTGACAGACTGATGGATGCCCTGAAGATAGACGAGCCCGTATCATTTCTCCTACATCGTCTGGTGATTTTCTTTTGTTCAGGACTGTCATGGACTGACGCTGCGATGCATTCGATGGCGCTGACTGAGCAGCGGCGGTGGTCGTTGTACCTGCATGCCACACACTCTGACTCCCAGCGTCCCTGAAGTGCTCTGTTCGCATTTCTTCATCTGCCTGGCTGCCTTCTCCTCGGAGGCGTCGTCTCCATGCTGCCTGGTGCCCATCTTCAGGTCCAGGATGCAGGGGTAAGAGAAGTGGTGAACCACGTTCTCCAACAACAGAAACTCTGGTTGAAACACTGCAGTTAAGGAGCAAATTTGTCTGACAATCGAACCATCCCCAATCTCCACCCAATCTGGAGATCGGGGATGGGTTTTTTTTAATGGGAGGTGGAAAGATACACAGAACAGTTTATAATGTTCTGCACTTGAATCACATTTAATCAACTGAATTGAACTTGGTAAAATTTTAGAAACAGCTGCAGCTGCTTCATCTGTTGTGTGACGCTGTCTGTATACGGTTAAAGGGAAGGGAAAGCTCTGACCAAGGAAATCCCTTCAGCCTCACAGATGATCACTGCCCGCTGGTAATTTCAATAATCTGAATGTATCTGCACAGACGAGACAGCGGCCCTGCTGAATGTGTTTTGACTGAAGACAGATGGACCTCGTTGAGGACAGACTGTGTGTTGCTGTCTTTTCCAGGCAGCTGCAGTCTGCTCTCTTTGAAGCTGAAGATCAAAAACACGACCTCTGACCTGATAACCTCAGACAATTCCCACCCTCCTCTTTATTCTTCACAGTCTCAGTGACATTTACATTCAGGGCCTTTTATTGTACCAGTGCACTACTCCACTACTCTACTGCTACACTAGTCAGACTGGTGGGCAGGAGTTGACTACTCGTGGATATTAGCATTATAGCCAGCATCACTGCATTTGCAAAAGTTACATCATCAGCGCTTGCGTGTGCATATTTACATCATCTCTAAAGCTCCATTCATTTAGGTGGGGTGACACGATGGTCACGACTGCTGAGCATCAGTGGATGTGACCGACTGAGGAAGGATACTGAAGAGTTTGCGATCCTTGGATTCAGACCTCATGCGGCTGAGCTGCTGCTTGTGGCAGCGGAGGCTCCAGGGGTTGTAACTGATCTTCTCTGAACTCAAACCACTGTTCCAGTCCAACATCTGGAAGGGAACGTCTGAGTGGATCTTTGGGTCGAGCCTGGGACTCTTCAGCTCTGCAAGACTGCAGGGAGGAGGACGGAGGATAATTAATCCAAAAATAACTGTTGGTGACTCTCTCTGTTGCACCTACAATGGTCTTCGAGTTTTACATTATTCACACTGATCTGACTGACTGCTGGACTGCCCTGTGAAGTCTCAGTTTACGTGCCCAGACAGCCAACACACTGAAGATGTACCTACTTTATAACTTTGAATGTGTGTTTTTATGTGTCAGCTCAATTCTGACTGATCTCACAACTCAACAGTGACTCCAGCTCTTTGTGTTATTTTCCTCCAGTCTCTCCTTTTTGCTCTTATGATGTAGAGTCAAAAAAAGTCTCAAGATAAGTGCATCATTTTCCCCATTTCAACCTTGCACCATCACGTCTGAGTCTCTTTGTGTTCAGACATGTCTTTCTATTGACTTTGTGTCCAACTGCACTGCATCTAAAACTCTGTTCTGTCTGAACAGAACTGAAGACATGAACAGGATTAACCGTCTACATCCATGCCAGCAGCTCTGTGAGGCCACACTTTGCTAAAGTGATTACAATTCATCCTCATTCGGACGTGAATGTGGACTCCAAATTTTATGGTAATTCATCCAAAAGTCAGAGACATTTCAATCAGGACAAGGTGGTGGACTGAGAGACAAGCAGCTAGCGTGACCAAAACTTAAGAAAAACGTACCCAATATATCTTTAATAGAGTCTTACTTATCAGAGGTGTCGGTGTCGTGTGGCTCCCTCCTGTCAGGCCGCTCCTCCTTGTGGTCAGAGGAGGAGGAGGAGCGATGCAGGCTACGCCGGGAGTGTTTCCTCCGCGGCTGCTCCCTCTCCGGGGGGTCACGCTCCTCATGCTCTGCGGTCCCACCCTCCATGTTGCTTTCCACGTATGGGTAGGCCACCAGGTTGATGTAGCCGTCAGAGTCGCCTTCGAAACAAACCAGCACCACACCTGACAGGACAGAGACAAACACAGGCGGGAGGTTTAGAAACAGCAGACATCTTCATTACAACGGAGTGCTCCACGGATGAGCCAGTGGGTTTGCTTAAAATAAGTCTGTGGTTAACACAAGCTTAAGAGACTTTAATGTTTTGTTTCACTGCATAAAATAGGTCCAGAAGCTTTAATGTGTCTTAAAAAAGACAGTTGGTAACAAGTGGCTAAATGAAGACTACAGAGGCTGCACTGACTGCATTTTAAAGGTCTTCATCGGTCGACTCAGTGCTTAGTAACCAAGACCTGAGACAAGTCTGGCCAAGTTCAAATTATATCCAGTCTAAATCTCCACTATACACCAGTTAACTGTCAGTATTCAGTTTAAGATCCTCATGCTGGTGTGAAAAGCTCTTAATGACTTCATACCAGACATACTGGTTTCGTGTCTTTCTTCTCCACATCCAATGAGACAGCGTTTATCCACCTAAACATGGAAACTTAGCCTTAAACTGAGAATATGGAACTTTTGCAGATCTCAACCCAAATGACCACTTATGAAATCTAGCCTGAAGCGCTCTCCATCACCATCAGCAAAACGCCAAATGAGGCAACATCTTTTGGAGGCCTCCACAACTGAAGCTCTTCAGGAGGCTCATGCAGGAACGACACCTTGCTAACACATTTAATGTTGGGTTTTACTGTAATTTCCATCCATCTGTATATCCAGATACAGAAACCGTTCTAGAAATTCAATTGAGAAATTGTTTATAGATGAAATACCCAGATAGGAACATTTGACAATGTTTCTTCAGCCAGAGTGGAGCATCTCTTCCCTACTAAGCAAGACAGTGAACATCCTCACTATTTGCCCAAATTGGATTTTGCTGCCAGTTTGTTCACTGGTGGGAAATCAACTCCAAAGATCAAGTCCAAACTGGAAAAACTGGACTTATTCTCCACCTCCACACCCACAACACAAGGAGAAATTTAATGTGATAATGTCAAACAACTTCTACATGAAACAACCTTGACAGATTCAGAAAGTCATCCCTGAGCAGCTGTCTGTCTGTCTGTCTGCTGTTATTTAATCAGCAGGACAATGGCAGTGGGCAGAGATCCAGGCCTAAATATAGACTCCTTATGGACCACTGTTGTCATGGCACTGGAACCCACAACACCAGCAGGGTGGAGTGGTGGGAATACAGACGTACTAGTAACTGCAGGTCAGTGTGGTGGGAATACGTCCACCAGGTGTCACATGAATTAGCTCAGTATGCTACAGACACTGAGTAGCAGGACCAAAGTGGGATGTGGTTTCAGTTTTTCACACCAGGTTTGATATTTTTCATTAACTAGTTGTCTTGTCAATAAAATGTCAAAGAATAATAATTTAATTCATCTGTAATTTCTCAGAGTCCAAAATAAGTTTAAGTGTGTTTCCATCCACAACTGAATATGACGAGTTGGATCATTGAGACAAACAGTCTGTGCTATTAAACCATTGCAGAAGAAGAGGGCACAACTTGGAGATACAATTAAAAGAGTGCTTCTCAAACTTTAAACGGTGGAAACTCATGTGGAAAACATATTGGAAATAAAACATCTGTTAGTTTCATGTATTAATTTGGGGAAGGTTACAGTCCACTCATTCCGTTTTGTCTCTTCAGAGGAAACCTGAGTGATATTTGAGTCATATGCTTCATGTACGTCATGATTCAATCCTGAAGTAGATTTTAATCTCCAGCATTTTCACTTGAAAATGTGAACATAAAAAAGGTGGATGGAAACAATCACGCTGAGTCTAAAGTCTAATTTCCACTGCATGGCACGGCTTGACTTTTGGTACCAGATACCTTTCTTGATGTTGCTTCCACTGCAGATAGCACCCCCTCAACGTAGGCAGGATTCTTTAGCTGATGGCCATAGCAAAGCCAAGTGAAACTGCCACGACATCATCTTCAACACAAGACAAACAATTGTCTCCAACCAATCTGCAGAGTTTTCACTACACTTTGAGCATCAGCTCAGCTGGAACCTTGACCAAAGTGATGCCAAAAAGAAAAAACCATCAGGTACCAACAGAAAACACACAAAAGAGCAGGTAGGGTCCAGTCAAGCCGAGCCGTTGCATGCAGTGGAAATGAGGCGTGTTCACACCTACAGAGTCCTTAGAAGAGGTCTAATCAGGCACAGTAAGTGAAAACACCTGTGTGGGAGCACTGTGGTTGTGCAGGGGATTAACACTTACTGTTTTGTCTATGAAGATCTTTCCAGAGCTTTCTCACCACAATTTGCAACTGACGTTTTTGCATCTGTGAGTAACGCCTCAAAGTCTACTGCTCAGTGTACTGTGGGACAACAGTGTCTGTCAACAGCACGCCCAAAAGTCATATTTCTCATACTGACCACAGTCTTCCTGTGTGACCCCACTACATTCTCTGTGTAGTATCGGGCTGTAGTGCAGAAGCTAAACACAGCTCGTGTCTCGAAGCGCTTTCCTGCCAAAGCTTCCACACGGCAGACATTTCTACACCAAAGACAGATTAAACCAATGTATCATAATAATGGCTGCATTCCATTTAAGTGTGTCAGTGTCAGGACCCTCCTGTTTTGTTTGTTGGCTCACTCAGAAGCACACCTAAATGGAACAGAGCCATCACTAATGTTATTAGTTACACCTGTTCTGTGCACCCCACCCCCCCATCCCCCGCCCCCCAAACATTTCTCATTGTTTCCTCTCTTACATAGTTTGCTAAAATGATAAATGGGTCACATACGTGCAGGAGAGGATGAGGTGTGTGTGTGTGCTCGCTGGCCGTCAAAGTGTGTTTGGGTCTGTTACTACAGCAAAAGCGAGTGGAAGCAGCCACAGAATGTGCCTGATGATGAAGAGCAGAGCAGCTAAACCACTTCACTGCCAGTAAACATCCGTACTTCCGTCTTTCTCCTCTGTCTGTCTGCCTCTCCATCCGCCACCGAACCAGAGGAGTGAAGATTATTTAAAGCAGTGTTTGAATAACAGGGCAGCCAAGGGAGGGAAGGGCTGAGCCGCCCAAAAAGAGACCAGGGCTCCTCTGAAAGCAACGAAAATTCAAGTCTGGGGACGTCACAAAAAAATTATTCATAATCAGCCATTACACCTACTGTCTGTCTCACACACACACACACACACACACACACACACACACACACACACACACACACACAGAAAAAGCATCTCTGAAGACCTGAATACGCAGCAGGTGGACTGCAGGGCAGAAGAGTTGCATAAAACCACAGTCTGTCACTCTTATGGCTGCCTTAAAGGATTCATTCTAACAGTAAGCAAGACAGCATGCACACCAGTCACTTCCATTCAAAGAACTTCTAGACCTACAATGAATGACCCGGCAAATAAAACATCGTAAAATCAAGTAAAGACCCATTGTCCCCTAAAAGCACTCGTTTAAGATCTGCTCTCTGTCTTCTGTCGATAACATAATTGATGTAGACGTGGCAGGGTGTGTTTTTTATGACCGTGGGCTGATTTCACATTGTATTGTTTTGTGTGTGTAAGTATTGTGTGTGGCTCTGGTGTCAGATTAGATGGATTTATCTACAGTAAACTACAGGAGGGAGTGCAAACTTGTGCAACTGAGCAGGAAAGTTGTGCACTCTGAGTGGCAGCAGTATGAAGGCAAACTAGACCAAACCAGCTGTTTTCTGTGCAGTGAAATACTGTGGAACAATTCCAAGAAGGGATACTATGAGGGGGTTCTTCAGCGCCTTTCCTGTCAGATAAAAAAGGTTGGAAGAGGTTGGCATGTGGAGTTCACCATCAAATCCAGCTTGCCCTCCATGGCCACCCAAATACTAAACATCAGTGAGTCGTGACTGACCTTTATATTCTGGGGTGAACTCCTTCATTTCTGGAGGCAGAGACTCGTAGAAGCGCTGCTCCCTGCTGATCAGAGGCTTACACACCGTGTGATCATCGTAGCGCATCATACTGGTGTGACCCCCCACCTGCAAACACAGACACACATACACACACATGAAAACAGGCAAACAACAAGAACTTAAATATCTACTGAAACACTAACATGAAAGGGATCCTGTGATTCTTCTTCATATGTTGTACTTCAGATGTTTGGTTTGGTTTGACTGAAAGTGTTTTTTTTTTTTTTTTCAGATGAAATAAAAAGACTGATATCAACACAGAGCTCTTCAATTATTTACTCTTTTCTGGACACATGTCATTCCTACCCACCTGGTGTATGAAGGGCTCCAGTGGAACGCCTCCTGCCCGTGGTCGAAGTGAAGCCCCTCCCCCTGGCCCCGTCCCCTGTAGCTTGCTGTCCATGTTGTTGGTGTGAGGGAGGCACATGGCTCCTGGCGGACGCACCGCGCCTCCTCCTGCAGAGGGAGGAAGGATTTATCATCATCTCGACTTCTGTGTTTCACAATGAAGAACGGCTCTCTGTTCGGACAAACAGCTTCAGAAAACCCACCAAACTTTAAAGATGGACAACCCTTCGCTTGAACCACTTCTTTACTAGTATCACCCTGAAGGTCTGGTGCACAGTTTTGTTCTGGCAGCAGCTCTTACTAAGGTTGGGTATCATTTAAAGGTCCAGTGTGGAGGATTTAGTGGCATCTAGAGGTGAGGTTGCAGATTGCAACCAACTGAATACCCCATGCTTCACCCTCCCCTTCCAAGCATGTAAAAGAATTGATGGTGGCCTCTAAGAATGTGAAAGACGTTGTCTACAGCCAGGGATTGGTTTGTCCGTTTTGGGCTACTGTAGAAACACGGCGGTACAACATGGCCGACTGCATGGAGGAGGACCTGCTCCCTCCCTCCCCCTGTAGACATAAAGAGCTCAGTCTAAGATAACAAAAACACAACAGTTCTTATTTTCAGGTGATTATACACTATTGTTCATGTTCATAAGTCTTGGATTGCTTCAAAAAAGGAAGCGACTGTTGATGAATCCACTTTCTGCTTTGGTCCAAACAAAGGAAATCAAACTACAAGCGTAAAAACTGAAAACTCCATCAAAAGTGAGTCTATGATCTCCAGCTGAGTGAGTAAGAGATCTGTGATGAACCAGAGCAGTCCTGGTCCTGGTCTTACCCTGGGCATGGGCTCTGGTGTGCAGTGACGGGGAGGGGGGGGCACAGGGCACCACGGGCTGCTGGGAGCGCACGCCGGCCCCGGGGGGAGGCGGCGCCAGACCGAAAAACCACCTTGCAAAGCCTCCGATCAGAGTGCTCCAATCCACCGCCGGCAGCACAGAGACCCAATCAGGACAGGGGGTGGGGGGGCAGAGTTGGGTGGAGGGCAGGAGAAGCAGGGTGTCAGTTGGTTAGGCAGGGTCACCGCTTCCTGCAGAGAGAGGAAATGACACCATGTTCAGTTTAATTGTTTGATTAATATTTAAAGCTGCGTTAATTGATTTTCTGAGTGATACAGGAATTCTCTGTTGGGTTTCTCACTATGAAAGACCCCTTTTACATCACATACAGTCATTAGATCCATTGTCGATATAAAAATACTGATGAGTACAGTTATTTTAAAGTTATTTTCAAATTAGTCTGAGAAACAAAGTGTGGATGTTGAGTTTTTCCTCAACAGCTGTGATTTAACCTGTTGGAGCTTGTTGGGAGTGACACACACGCACAGAAGACAAAGTGTGGGGAACCCTGACACATGATGTTTAAGTACATTATGTTATTCTTCAGCACATTTTCATTTACAACACTTCTGATCTCACTGCGTCTGAAACAGGCAGCTGATAACAAGAAAACACACACTTTTCTGGGCACGTCGCCACAAACAGTTGACATCACACGTTTCAGTCTGTGTTATACACACACACACACAAACACACCAACACACAAACACACACACACACACACACACACACACACACACACACACACACACAAACAGTGTAACACAGATGCATTTAAATCTCCCTCACACACACATGCACACACAAACAGACAAAGTTGTGTCTCCATCACTTCAGAGGACATTACATGGACTGACATTGGTTTGCTGGAGACCACTACGTGCCTGACCCTTAACCCAAGGCTTCACCCTAAAATTAAAAGACTTACATTGAAGTCTGAGACTTAAAAATGTTTGTGAATGTTTAAAGATGCAGTCCCACGTTTTGCTGTAGATGTCCTCCCAGCACTCTGTTAATGATTTGACCCAACTGTTTTGAATTTTAAAACCTTAGTAATCTGAGGGGACATTTTGTGATTCAGAGTTTATTCTACAGTAAGCCGTCAGCGCACGCTTTCCCAAACACAACACGCAAAAGAATGAAATCAAAGCCTGTCTGTTGCTGAGTAACATCTAAAATAAAAAACACAATTATCAATGATTAGCATTTGAAACAATGACACTGGAGATAACAATAATGGAGTCCATTATTAACATGAGATTTTAGTGATTACCACATCAAACGGGCAAAGACACCAAACCAAATGCAACAGAGCTTGTTTCTAAAACCATGCGAATTTATTTCATCATTAAATTTCTATTTGAGGTTATCACTCAAGTCAAGGAAGAAATGACGGTCTACTCTTTAAAAATGTCCCAATAAATGTAAACTAGGGCAGATCTGCATTACAATTTAGTTTGACTCCTCACTAACCTCCTAAAATCCTGCTACTGCTTTTAATAAAACAGTGATGCAACAGACAGACGTCTTTCAAGCTGAGACACTCATCTGAGAGCCTCAGGTCCATTCAGCACCTCTGGGATGGACTGGTACGCTGACTGTGAGCCACACCTGATCACCCACCATCAGTGCCGGACCTCACTAATGCTCTTGTGGCTGAATGGGAGCAAATCCCTGCAGCCAGGATCCAAAATCATGCAGAAAACCTCCCCAGAAGAGGGAAGGCTCTTATATCAGCAGATTAACGGCTACAGTTTTGAAATCACGAACAGATTCACACACGGGTGAAATGTTAAGGTGTTCCACAAACTGTCATCATGCACCTCAAAGCTCTCCCAAAATGACTCATCATCACCTGCTGGAAGACATGAGAGGAAAGATAAAGAAGAGCGGACGACATGAAGGAATACAGAAGAAGAAGGATTGGCAGAGATGATGTCACAGCCTGCTGGTGTGTGTGCACAGTACGTGTGTGTGTGTCTCTGAAGGCATCATCTGGTCAGTGTCATGGCTGCAGTGAAGCATGACACTCGCTGATGATATCACGACGTCGGCTCGAAGTAATGGAGTTAACACCAAACACAGCCTCCACACGCAACAGTTCAGACACACCGAGACACTTCTCTCTCTTACACATCACAGCGTCTCTGCTCATCTTTGAAATAATTCAACATTTTAAGTTATAAACAGGCCTTTGTTCTGAATTCTGCTCAGATGTATGTGGTTCTTAAAACTGTAATCGTCAAAGTTAAGATGAAACAGCATTTCCAGATTATAGCTTCTGAACGGTGACACATTTCTGAGTGAAAGAGGACAGGCGGGCTGGACATAACGCTGGGAGGAATTTCAATGTTAAAAGTGGGAGCGCCATCACAAAACCTTTCACTTTTATGTTAACTCGAAACAGCAGGTGTGTTTTAATAATGCTAGAATCAGTTATGTCGAGCTGGTCAATACAAACTTAAATGAACTTCAACTCAAAGAGACTCGACTGGGAAATACTGCAGCACTGCCGTTTCCCTCACACGTCCACACCTGATTGCCACTGATTAAAATGTTTGTCTTGTAAAAGCTTTTTTTCCAGACGCGGTGACTCGCTGCTCTGACGAATTACCAAGAAGCAAACATGCCATGTCACTGATCAACCAATCACCTGCTGAGCTGAATCAGACAGATCCTGATGAATTTCATCTGCTTATCAGTGCAGTTACTACATGACCTTTAAGCGTTCTCCTCACTCGTTAAATGTGTGGTATTTGTTATGTGATGGAGCACGTCTGATTGTTTTCCCTGAAGATTAATAAGCCTAATTTTATATCTCTTTCTAACATTAGCAGAGACGCAGCGTATTTCAGGGGACCCACTGCAAAACGCTGCTCCTGAAGTCATCATCATTCTTTCATATGTAAGGCAACATCAGGCCGGGCTTAAATACACCTACACAAAATGGAACAAATAAATACAAAGATATAAATGTACGGAATTGACGGTTTCCAATACCAGATTGGTGCATCGTCACTCACACCCAATCAAGTCAGTATCAGACTGATATATGACATCAGTATCGGTGCCTCTCTGCTGAATGCAATGTAAAAATGAAAGCTACTATATAGAGAGGTAATTACATCATGCAAATACTGTATACTGAGAGGCTACAATCCACAAGAAAGTGGATGAATTGTCCCACAAACCGAGGCATGCTAATTCACAGCATACAAAAACAAGGCCACCATGATAAAAATCTTGGCCATAAACAACAAGTGACATGACCATTCAGTGTCCAATATCAGTTTCAGGTCTTAAGCAATTGCACATGCTGTTATTGGGACTTCATCACTGAGGGTTGAGTCTGACTGCTTGTTCGATTGAACCTCAATTTTCTTTTTGATTTGGACATTGTTTTGACAATTTTTCTATATGAGAGCTGCTTAAATGAGAGGCTGAAGGCACCAGACGCTTACTGCAAACCTCAAACTTCTAACATGTTATCAAGGTAAGAAATGCCTTTAAGTGCACTCTTCCTGTTGTACAAAAACACACTCGCACTGGGCCCACATCACAGACTCCGATCACGACTGCTCACAGCACGGTGCACATATTTAGCCACGATGGAAATTCGACATCTAACAGCGTGAGCTCAAGTCACGATCCAAGCTTGACCAAGCATGAGTCCCAGATGCAGGCTGCAGTGCACAAACACACACACAAAACAGTGTTTCCCATGAGCAATGCATTCTAAAGTTAGCAGCAAAGAGTAAACATCAGGTCACATCTGTTCTGGGATCAGTAAAATCACCCTGATGGTACATGACTTCTAACATTCCACTGCACTCAACTACATGCACAAAAACACTCTCTATCCAAAATCCAAAATCTGAACACGTGTCTCTGGGAGGCTCAATGCTCACATATTCAGGATGTGCCAAGACATTATTAATCGATACTAGCTTTCGGTTTGGAATGGTTGATAATTTATTGCTAAAAATACAACTCGTTTTTTGACCTCATGATCATGCAAAATGACAATGAACTTTACATGTTTATCACTGAATATTAATCACAGTTGAGCAACATTTATTTTGCCTGCCAAAGTACTGAAATTCCCATCAACCTCAGCTGTATGTTGTGTTTAGAGCTAATTAACAAACGTAAGCATGCTAACACACTAAACTAAGATGGTAAACAAGGTGAACATTATCCTTGCTAAACATCAACATGTTCATTTTCAGTGTATCATTCTTATTCCTTTTTGTTCTTCCCACCACTGTCATACATTTGAAGTGTATGTTAATGGTGATTGATGCTGAAATGATGCTCATTTGGGCGATGCTCTTAAAGTAAAAAAAAATGTTTGTAGACTCACGTTGTGAGTCAGTTTCATCTCCGGGACAGATCAAAAAGTTTCTGGTCATCCAGATTTAGGTCCAGTATTTGGGGGATTTGGTGACCAGCTGGTGTTTGGTAGCCCCTCTGTACGGTGGTCCCTTCTCTGTTAGTGGATCTATATGTGTCTGCAGTGCATTCCTGGCACACAGACAACAGGTGTGTGTTTCTAGCAGGCAGCGTCCTGCATGCGGTGCGATGCAGACGGCTGGGAATAGGCTGGCAGAGGTCAACGTCAAGGACAACTTGCCTCCCCCATGCTCTCTCCAATACACACACAATCCTCCTCATCCTCTTCCTCCTCCTCCTCCTCCTCCTCCTGCGTCCTTCTTTCCTCTCCCAAATCCCCTCACCTCCCATCCCCTCTTTCTATCTCCACCCCTCTTTTAAATCCTCCTGTCTCCTCAGGCTGGGTGATACTGAAGATTAATATGGTAAAAATAATATTTTGACCAAATACCTCAGCACTGATATATGTTGATACACAGTACAGTTCTCAGATTTATGATTAGCTCTAGGGGATTTCATGACATAGACACACACAGGAAATTCTCAGTTCTGTGAATTAGGGATGTGCAATTCTCACACTTTCTTGCTACAATTATAGTGGGAAAAATAATGACAGAAAAGGAGCTGGGAGAGGATCTCACACTGGTACCGGTCCATGCAGTGACAGTGTACTGTCTGCAAAGGTGCTCTCTGACAAGAATGGACATCTTCTTCACACTCTCCCCCTCCGCCACCTCCTGCCGGCATGAGCAGAGCAGCGTCTGTCAGACTGAAACCGTAGGAGGCAGCGCAGTAGTACGCAGTCCAAACAAACAAACAGACAAACAACCCAATCTCTAATCAGCCCCCTGTGTCCTGCCAGGTGTGGTGAATGACCTGAGCAGTCAGCCAATCAGCTTAGAGGATCTGTGTGAGCATATCTTACATCATCAGCCATCAGTGGGACAAAGCTATGGGCTCACTACAGCTCTGCGACACTGTCAGACTGATTAAGATGCTATTTCTGACTGAAGGACCGTCTGTGTGTGTCTGTGTGTGTGTGTGTGTGTGTGTGTGTGTGTGTGTGTGTGTGTGTGTGTGTGTGTGTGTGTGTGTGTGAGGGAATCCTTCTGTCCTTCAGTAAGTCACAGATAAGAGCCAATTAAGGACTTCCAGGAATATCTAAGAGTAGAAGTGCGTAGTTTGGCAGTGAGTTGCATCTGTGTTGAATTTCAAGGGTTACTGAGGATACGCAGCACATTTATCATTTCTGGGAGACGTCGTCGGTCTGGTGGAGGAGTTCAAAGAGAGGCAGGCAGACAAGAGAGGTCATTCGTAACTTGCATATCATTCAATTGAGAATATTCTGCACGATTCAAAACACTTCAAAATAAAGTTATAAGAATTTTAAATCATGATTAAATGACTTTGAAAAAGTCACCGAATTTGAAGAGGGCATGACAGTTCTTGTCTTATTGTTTCTTTAACTCATCTTTCAAAACAAAGTACACTGCAGAGTACTTGCATTTTTTCTCCTTCTTTGCATTCAATGCACCAGATGTGTCTTTAACAGCCACGCAGTAGCTTCCCTACAGTGCATTTTTAAGGGAACCTTAATTCATCTGGAGGTAAACAAGATCATCTCTCTGTCTGAGCTGTCACACACAGTCGCTTCCTGTGGTCACACTAAGCGTCCATTCTGCCATCCAGGAGACAGCACAAGACACAGAGTGTAAAACCAGCGGTCCACAGAAACTGAAAAATCATTTCAAATTGTGTCTGATAACCAGATCAAAGTCCCAACGCAGCAATATTTGGTAGGCCTATTCCCTGTACATCAATAAAGCACAAGATAAATACAGTTCCCTCCCTGCTTACAAAAAACACAACACTTCAGGGTAAGATGTTCTGATCCTGATCCGAGTCCTTTACCTTTGGGTGTCTGTGCGTATGAAGTCTGATCCGACACTTCTGCTTATCATCATGTTCATTAAATATGTATCTGATACGCTGAAATAACAGCTGTAGCTCGTAAATTTGACACACCTTATCTTTACAAGCTACTTGATCCGAATATTAACAGTGCTAGTTCAAAAGTATTAAGCTGATGAGCTTAAATTATTGATATGAGGATTCACTGGGAGGTCTGAGTCCTGAAACTGATGTGATGGGATCCACTATAGAGAGGACGCATCAGTCTGCTGGATTTGCTGGAACAACAGAGACACTTGCACAGCTGTGTTACAAAAGGCTGAGGACAGACACCAGCTACTTTCCCCAGACAACAGCCAAGTTTAAATTCGGACTGCCATCAGCTTACTCATGGAATTAACATTAATTAGCGACAGCTGAAATGACCTGTCGCCTGAGACCGTTTGTCATTTTAACTGGTGACAGCGAAAGTCAACGCTGGATACAGATGAGAAGCTGAGTTCTGAATGTTTTGTACGCTGCTGTTTGCTAATGATGATTAATGTCGGCAAATCTGTGGATTCTGCCGACCGCAGTGTCTGAACTCGGAGTCACTCAGATTTAGACCCGCGGCCAAATAACTTTGCTTATTCAAGACTAATTTTCACTCACGTGTAAGCAGTCAATCTTTAGAATTAGGCTGTATCCAACTAGCTATTTGTGTTTTCAGCATGTTTTGGGGATTTTTTATTTTTTTTTTGCCTCACTTGTACTTCTTATATCATTAGCTTTTAGCTTCAAGTATTACTACTGCAGCCACACTAGATAGAAGTATAGTAACTGCTGTGTCTGCTTGTACTGTTACTTTTCCTCCTGACCACTTGCTCTCTAATCATGTCATTTTTAAACAGTGAGGAGGTTACACAGAGCGCTGCAGGTCCTAACTGCAGTTTAAATGAACACCAAAGTGGAGAACACCAGGAGAGAAGACAAGATACATGCCTGAAGTCTTGTCAGTCTTGAGACACAAACCACAAAATTAAGACATCTCTGGTTTGACTTTGTTCCTTCTCAAACTGTCCAGTAAAGACAAAATGCTGAAAAAGAAAATCCTTAAGAAAGTCTCAGAAAAAAGACAAATAACCAAAACAAAGAACTACATTAATTGTTTGGCCAATAAAACATTCATACTAATGAAAAATGGCAAGTTCACAAACACCAATGTGATGTTTTCAAACCTCTCATTTAGTCTGAGCAGAACAGACAATTAATCAATACCTTAAATGAATTAATTCAATCAAGCACAACTCTCCTTGGCAAAAGGTATTGCTCACCTGTTAAACCTGTTACTTCAGTGGACAGTTGACTGAATGTGCTCATAATCAACACCAACACCTGTTCCAAATGTATTTACATCACCTGAGGGTCTCTGATTATAATCTATCAAAGATCAACCACCGGCCAAAAAAAAAAAAAAAGCCACATATTCATTCATTTCAATACATCGACCACGATCACCCTCGTCATGAAGTCTGGCTTCTTGCTCCTCCACGTAATGGCAATTAATTAGCCTAATGGTAGTTAACAGCAGACTGGCGGCAAATGATGGTGAAAGGGAGTTGATGTGCCGTAAAGAGTGCCATAAAACTAAGAGCGCCATTCTGTGTGTGTCAAAACTCCGACACAGACAGCAAAGAAGATAAGCACATCTCCGATCCACACATGCCTCACACTGGGAACTCTGGAAACGAGTACAAATGCATCAAGTATTGATATCAATGCAAAAACAGTCATCATTAGAGAGGAGTCCTCCTCCTCCTGCACGCTCTGCCCAGGCGCCACTTCTAATCTAAACCAAATGGAGTATTTTCAGTCAGTAAGAACGCATCTGACATGGACAAATGTGCTGCTTGTGTAAAAGTGCAACTCTGAACAATATCCAGACCTGATTCTAAGGACACTGTCTGGGATTCATACGAAAAAACGGCTTTAGTGTCTCTGCTATGTCTTCAGGGCGCCAGTGCGACGTAACAATCCAGCTGCCTTGCAAGGTCATGTGATTAAGGCAGCAGGACTGCTTACCACGTTCTCATGTGACCTGAGAGTGACGGCAATAGAATATTTTGGCCACATCACCCGACCCTGATAGTAAATCTAAACTTTTACAGCTTATAGACGTGGCTGTAAAAGTTCCTACATCGCTGCATGACAGCATTCAGCTGTGTTGGTCCACACTACACAGATTAACCAAATTTACATCAAAGGGGCAGGTGCCTGCAGCTTCAGTGAAGTTGGCAGGATTAAATCATCGCAGACAGAGAAAGAACCACATTTAGCTGCAGCGTGTACGTGGTCAAGTAGGAGCTGATGGAAACCTGTTAGTGCATGTGGAACAAGTGATAAAGTTCTGGTACCTTGGGGTCTCTCGCCTGAGATGGGGTGAGGTTGACAAGCATATCAATGTACACAGGCCTGACAAACACACTAATAACTACAATTAATATATCCTGCCAGGCCTGGACGCCATGGGATCCTCCAGGAGGAACTACAGGACAAAACCGAGGAGGAGAGGACAGTTGAGGTTACTTTGTGGAGCCTCCTGATAATTCAACCCAGACTCAAATAGGCAGCAGAGTGGATGCATGGATCAAAGCAGGAAACACATGCATAAGACTCAACATTCATGGACTGAGTATACCAATGGACAATGAAAGAGAGCCATACGAAGTGCTTCCTGTCTGTTAAAATGGACCATTACTCAAACATCACATGAAGAAGTGATTCAAGTTCATTCAAGTGAGGAAATGTTAAACTTCAGTGGTAAATTGGACATGCATGTTAATGCTAGATGTACGCGGAAGATCACCTTGCCAGGCAGCTGGATCTGAGAATCCATCTTTCCAGGTTTCATGTTATGAATTGTGGCCAAACCTCAGACGTTTCAGACCAATCAGTAATAGGAGCTACTGGCAGCCACAGGTCTTAGGAACGCCAACAGGGAGAGAAGTGACTGTTTTTTTAGACACTGGACGCTCCTAAAGAGGAGTACACTTGATTACATCCAGCGTGTTTCACTTCCAGCCTTAAATAAATGTGTCCAAGAAGTGTGTTGATATTTCAGGATTAATTTACATCTTTCCTATCATATCATGCAAGACTATCGAGTTAACATGTTAGGTAGTGCTTGAATGCTAACATTAGCTGCTATCTAATGGTAGCTCATGGGCTATCAAGTGTGCTGTTTTAGTTAAAAATATGGCCCGATGCCCCACCGGCTTTTCACTATCCATTGTCTTTTCAGTTGCTGATCAATTGGGAAGCAGTGAAATGATAACGATTTGTCAGATTCCCTCCATTTATATGACTTTCTAACCTGGAACACAGCAGCACAACTTCACACTTTTGATAATAGCATTTGAGCTTCCCACCTGGAGTTTGACGTCAGCAGAGTGAATATGAATTCTACACACAAGAGCAAGAGCCAAGACGTCATCATCATCACCATCATCCACACTTTAATGTACGAACTCAGCATCCTGTGTGTGTGTGTCTTACTGCTGAGTAGATGCATTAGTGAAACGTAGCATAGCCAGGGTACACGATGCTAAATAAGGGCTGGAGGTAGTGACTGCTGACACAGACCACAATCCTGGGATACTCACAAACACCAAGAAGAGAAGACAACAGAGACCTTCACGTGTAATGAATGAATCAATTAGGCAATATGACTGTGACGTAATCAGTACCAGAGCCGGTTAAGTTTCTATTTTCTTCTGGTGGTACAGGAAAAAAGAGGAGGTGATCAAGGAAAGAAAAAAGTACAAAAGGAAGGATGAAGGAAGGAAGGTAGTAAGAGGAGAGTAAGTTGAAAAAGAAATGGGGAAGTAACTGGACTGTAGATAAATAAGCAAAAGGAAGCAGGGGAAGAAAATGAGTGAAGGAAAGACAATCATGACAAGAGGAGGTAATAAAAGACAAGAAAGAGGCAGTGAAGTAAAAGAATGACTAATGAGGGAAAGGAGAAACTACTGGAGGACAGAGGAAGCAATTGAATGAAGTATGAGATAATGCTAAACATGAGGAGGCAAGGAAGGAACAGAGGAAGTAGTGTAGGAGAGGAGATCTAGTTCTTTCTCTGTATCATGCAGCCCTGTGGGAGAGAAGCTCCAAACACATCTGTCAGTCTCAAACATCACAAACCACGACCGGGAAAAACGCAAAAACACATACACAGCTGCTGCCCATGTCCCCTGACAGAACTCAACAGCTGCTGAGTGACACACACACACACACACACACACACACCACAGAGAACAATCTGTCCCATCAACAATCATGTGAATGAGACAACAACTCAGATCAGTCACAACAACCTCCAAGACCACACATCAATCATCTGGGCCCCTTTCTCACCACATAAGAAAGACTGTGGCGTCACAGGGGCAACCAGAACTCCCAACATGTTAGCCAGTGGATAAAACCTCCATGTCAAGGAGGCACATACGCCCAAGCTTGATGTTTTTGGTCAAAACCATGGAGCTGGTGTTGTGTTTCTAGTATTCTTCCCCCCTCATGTTTGTAAGTGGGGTGACCAAAACACTAGAAACACCACTGCAAACTGCATCCTCAATAATTAAGAGACATTTAAATTAACATCTCTTTGACAATCAAAACCAAACATTATTATCTTTGTACAGGTAGAATTTATGGCTGAGTTGTTGTATTGTGTCATTGGATTTTACAGGTGTACCTAATAATGTGTACAAACAGTGTAGTGTACAAACAGCAGACATGTTAATAAGCTAGAGCAGCTGTGGAAGGAAACTGATGACTAAGAGAAGCAGAATCTCTCCTGATGATGTAAAGAAACTGCAGGAAGGTCTGTGTGGAGCTAATTTTCAACACGCAGATACTCTTCCTGATTACTGCCTGTCAGGGTGGAAATACTTTCCATTTATGTGAGCTGTCCTAACTAAAGACCTGCTATTCATCAAATCAGCTCGTGTAGCACTGACAGGACATAAGTATGACAGATTACACTGACAATTCTTACCGATCATTTATAAGCAACAGAAAATTTTATTAATTACTGCCACGGTAACTACTTACTATTTGTTTGTTTCATAACCAGTATGCACTGCTTGTATTACAATCCCTAATATGAATACGTGAATGTCATCTTTTGGACCATGCTAGCATCCTGTAGTGTTTACCATATTGTGGGATCAAAAAGCCAGACTCAAGCCTAAAGTTAGCCACCAAAACTACCTCTCCTTCTTCATGGAAGCCCATTCAAACCAAAGGCATGTAAGTCCTGGGCCCTTGCTTCAGACTGAGTGGAGTACTCCATGTTTTGAGGAGAAGTACTCCAGATGCTGGCTGGTTGCCTGGAAAAGGCTGAATTATCAAATTATAGACTAAACTCTAAATTATACTTCAGCAAGCCGACAGAACTTTGTCACACATAATTTTATATTTATAGGTTGGCGACGGTACACGCAGATCTTCCAGGAACAGACGCCGAGCTGAGGTTTGTTTACATTCTGCAGAAGAGAGCGCAGCGCCGGAGAAAAAGCTGAATTTGGAGAAGGCCATTTTTTTCCTCCATCTCCTCTTTGCTGAGATGATAAAGAATAAGAGTGGCTGAAGTATGTCCATTGGATAGAAAATGGAGATACAAGGAAAATTTTATTTACTTTCCAGTTTTGATTTCAGGTTCATCGCACCAATCTAATACACTGAATCAAATATTGACAAATATCGACTTAAATAAAGCAGGAAATGGCCAGATGTGACTGAAACATGTTAAATACTGTTTTGTCTTATCGATATAAAACTGTAAAACCCCATCTTTACAGACCTTCAAGCAGAGCGAAACAAAAATTTGATTCCAATCAGTTCCAACCTGTTTTAACTGAAAACAGAAAAGAGAAAATGTGATGAGCTAACATTTTAGGCCATCAACTACGGTTATTACAAACGTGACATCTTCTAAGGAAGGTATCTTTTCAGGAAGGATATTTAAAGCTGAACTATCTTTACTATCAAAGATGACAAACAGTAAACCTCACTAGAAATGGCAACAAACATGCTTCAAACACGAATGAAAAAAACATAAAAATAAGCATCAAAAGAGCCCAAGAATGCTGCTTCTAAAACATTTCTGCACTACTGCAATTTGTATTTGCATTTCTGCTGCTGTATGGACACAGACATCCTAACATATCTGTGAAAAGCAGATATCGGCCTGTTGATTTATCAGTCTGGTTCTGTAGTCCAGCTTAAGTGTTCAGAGTAGCTGCCTCCATACTCTCAGCAGGTTTGTTTTTCCTCACTGACTAAACCCGCATCTATTCACCGCTCTGGACCCTTGTTATGATGGTGTCTGTAACTTTCCACAAAAGAAAAAATATATACTGATAAACAACAAGCGCTGCTGACACCTGATGTCAAAACTGTTTTACCTGGGCTTGATAAGACTTCCACACACAAACACCAGAGTTGACACTGCCATAAGACAATGAACTCTAGTTAAACCCTCTTTTGACACACTCATAAAACACCTTTATTATTCATAAACACCAGGATCTACATATTTAGTTCCACACACATAAACTCTAAATTAAATTATTAAATCAGACTGAATGTGCAACTATTTGCCACAGAGAATTGGTGACTTTCAGTTGATCAAACATGATTATTTGAGGATTTACACACTTTTTTGGTCAAAAAAAGAAATCACTTCAATTACATAACTTTTATAATATTTGAGTGGATTAATTTATGGCTGTGAGGGTTCAACAACAGCCAATATCTTCCACAGAAATACATAGAAATAATCCCCCATCCCAGTTTGTTCCTTTTATGTATAGTCAATACATTTGTGCTACAAACGTGAGGCCATCTTTAAAAAACCCAGAAAGTTACTTAACAACTCTTAACACTGTTTTAAAGGTACATCTAGATTTTTGTCTTTCTCTAAATTGCGTGTATATGGTGGTGAGAGAAAGCAGGCAAACAGAGAAAGAGTACGACTTTTTCTCAAACGTTAGCAATACTGGTACATTGGAAATGCGGGTAGTTTTCAGCAGGATATTAAGCATTGCATAGAGGCAAAAACAAAAACAAAACAAATACAAAAAAAACCCACACACACACGCACCACATCCTCAGTAAAGCCACCAGTCACTCACGCTACGACAGCTATGAACCTGTAAAATCAGCCCAGCTGATGCATGGCAGTCTGTGTGTTCACTGATGTGATGGTAAACTGTAGAGCAGCATGATAAAGCAGTTGTATGACAGCAGCAGTATGACAACAAATAAACACGACTAGCGTTAGCAGCATGGTCATCATCACACCCAGTGCAGCTGCAGCTACCAAATTAAACCTCTACTGACAAGATGTCGACTTGTAATAACAATCTAGTTGCTACTGATAACATGTCACAGAACATTACCCCATGCAGACTATCTGAATCCAAGGTATAGCAACTTCTAGTAAGACCTTAATTATATTTACCCCGAGCTAGCTTCAAGCTAATGAAACTTTTACGAACGCACCTCTTAATCCTGCAAACGACACCAGCCCAGCATGCAATCTTAGCCTGAGTATAACGCTAGCCAGTGTTGCTGTTAACTGGTAGCAGTATGATATGGCTGGCTGCCACATAGCACGTTTATACTATTGGGTACCACAGTAGTTAGCGTTAGCTGTCATACTGGCCAGCTTCTTGACCTTAGCCTGACAACAAGCTAGCTAGCTAAGTCAGCTAGACTCATCTTAAATCAGCTTAGAATGAAAGCAAAACTTCACACCGCTTCATGTCATCTCGTTTCAGAAGTCTTCTTTAACTGCTGCTCTGTGTCCCGGACACTGATGGAAAACACTGACGTTTGTTCGACACTAACTGCCGTTCAAGTTGCCTTGCATGCTAACGCTAGCTTAATAGCTAACATCACGTTTTGACGTTACGCAGTGTCTCCGGTTAGAGGCACCGAACTGTCACAATAACAACATACCGTCAGGACACTGTGTGGACACTGGGCTGACTTCGCGGAGGTCACTGTGGTTATGCTTCAGAGACCGGAGAGGTTCATGGATGTCGGTCCCGGCTATCCAAACTCATTAACGGCGGAAAAAACATCCAGGAGGCTAACGTCATTACGGTGAAGCTAACGGAGCCTGGCTCTTTTACAGTTAATTTGCATGACTTTAGCACTTTGGCGCCACCTACAGTCCACTGCTGGCTCTGCTGTCCTGGTCATCCAGCAGCCTGCTGCCCCTTCACGGGCTCGGCGACAATGTCGCCAAATTCAGGCGTCGATACTACATTTAAGCACCAGTGAGGCCCAGTAATGTTTTGGGGAAAAGATGCTTGAGTGAATCTTAGACGTACTATTCGAGTCTTGTGGTGTATCAAAAACCTCAGTTCAATTTAAACATAATTTTCATATAGACATCGGAGGTGGAGGAACACCCAAATAAAGTAAAAGCATCAATGCCACACTCAGTTGGAAGAATAAGTCCTGTATTTGCAGTGGTGAAAAAGGTGCTGAAGAGGAAGGAAGCACATAAAAGAAAAATAACACATTTTTGAAATTAAAAAAAATTACAAATCTTGCTCTTATTCGTGTAAATTGTTTTGGAGAAGTATAAACAATGAATTAGATGATTAAATGACATAACTATGTATATGCATATTTGTATATTCTCATATAGACTTTTACCTTTATCGGCCCTTTTGGTAAGGCACACTGTGTACATAGTCTTGGGGTACTGTGTCCACCTTAAAAAGTCAGTTGTTAGTCCCTATATAATAAAGTTAGAGCAGCGGGCCATTTTAAAGAGTATACTAGCTGCAGTGGTGGTTTTGAAAGTAACCGTAAGTAGTAGTAGTTGTAGTAGTAGTAGTAGTAGTAGTATTAGTAGTAGTAGTAAGCAGTAACAAGTTAACAGGTAATTGTTATGTTGTGGCGCAGTGATGTCAATGTTTTGAATAAATCCCCAGTCACCGTAAATGCAGCATCATCCAACGGAAACGTCCAAATGAAGACATTTGATTGGCCACTAATGTCACAGTGAAATGAATTAACCAATCAGCGAAGCCGTTCTTGGTCGTTGACAGCAACCAACGTACACAATTTATCAACCAGGAACTGGCGTGTGACTGGCAGTGCGGGGAGTCTTGAGCTGGACAGACGCGCTTTTATTAAATTATAAAACTGCTTTCTAACTGTCCGTGTCTGTTTCTGTAAGGTTGTCGGTAAACGTGCCGCCATTTAAGTTAATATTTTGTGTCGGCATGAATCTCGGGTGAGTCTGTTTTTTTCAAATATCAGTGGCTAGCTAGGCTAACATTATGACCGAGTGTCTCACAGTGAAATGCAAGGGCGTTATTTTCTAGCCTGTGACCAAACTGGGGACAAAGAACAAAAGATTTTAGTAAAATACACAACATTACAGATTATACGCAGACAGTGCGAATAATATTATGGACGGGTTGTCGCTATGAAGCAGTCGTCGCTATGACCGGCGCTGACAACCTTCAACCCACTGTGTTATTGCTGCGCGTTGCAATTTTTCGATAGGATATCAGGGGAAATGTCAAGAAATAACGACCAATAAATAATAATAAACTAGAATTTCTGCAAACAAGAAATAAATCATGAAAACTCTTTTAATTGCATGTCCTTTCAGGTACAAGAAATCGTTTCGTCGGGGTGTTGAAGTTAAAAATAAAATACAAGCACAGACACTTCAGTGATATAAGACATAATCACTCATGAGTTACATGTGTGATCTGGTGTTCCTGTTAACTTCATTAAAACAGCATTTTCACCAACTAATGCTAGTTCATATTAAGAACAGGCCGAGCCAGAAAGCAGACTGATGAATGTAAATCTATAATATAATTATATTGTTAAATATTACTTGTGTTGACTCATTGTGTGCCTTTCGTTGTGCTGCACCATGTGATGGTGTGTATTATTTCCTATGTTATGTCCTTTTTTTTTTTTTTTTTTTTTTTTTTTTTTGCTTTTGAAGGAAAGTATAAATGTCAATATGGATGAGAAAACTCCCTTATAGTGTTTTGCTTATTGGACAATTGAAAATATTAAAAGAGTTTGTTACTCACAACACAAAATACAATCTGATTTCTGTTGTTGTGTTTCTGCTGTTTTCTCTGATGTTTCCCCTTTCTGTGAACAGAGACGGCCTGCTCTTTGAACTTGAAAATGGAAAACCCAAGTTGATTTTACTGAGTCATGGTGAGACCCTTCAGCTTTTCTAATCTTTAGTTTTCCAGGAAAATTCACTCACTCGTTTGCTTTTCTTATGACGTTCTTACTTTCAGTTCAAAAAAATGATCTTTGCTGAAATGATAAGTTGATTAATCAGATGACAGATAATGAATTAGTGACAATTTTGACAAAAGAAATTTTGACTTTAGTTCAACTGTATTTCAGTTAAATGCAGTGAAACTTAATCTTAAAATTAGATATCTCTAGTTTTGCGATTGTTTCAAACACGTTACCTTGATACACAGTACGTAGTGGTTTTATATTCATGGCTGCTCACTGTCACGTCTTTCTTTCACTACAGGCATTGAGAA
This sequence comes from Chaetodon auriga, assembly GCF_051107435.1. Lineage (NCBI taxonomy): Eukaryota > Metazoa > Chordata > Actinopteri > Chaetodontiformes > Chaetodontidae > Chaetodon > Chaetodon auriga. The sequence continues at coordinate 26,618,661 of NC_135075.1, forward strand.
GAATCTAGCAAAGGTAGGAATCATCCTCACAGCCTGGCCTTTGCCTTTCCACACGTAAAAGCACCTGGGTGTCTGTGCATTTTGCAGTATACAGCACGTTTATGCCTCTAGTAGACAACAGTGCTGATAGGAAAAATAAAACCATCTTCATGTTTTGTCTGATCTGATTTAATTTCACTTCATACCTGCAGCTGTCCTGCAGGCCCAGAGCAGCTAATATCCTGAGCTCCAGGCAGCCGTCCTGTGTGGAGGAGGTGCAGGGAGAGGAGCGTCCAACCCTGCAGCAGGCGGGGAGGCACAGAGAAACCAAGAGCAAAGCAGGAGGAGCAGCCACCTCCTTCACCTCCAACACTGCCACCAGTGGGGGGAGGAGCACCACTCTGACATCATCCAAGACACATGAGCATCACAAAGGGGGAGGTGTTAAAGTTGTGGCTAAAGTAAGTGTCATGCTGCACCCTATCTATGCTTTTAAGATAAATTTATCTAAGATAAAACTCATCTGCTGTGCGTGCGTGTGTGTGTTTGTGTGTGTGTTTGTGTGTGTCTGTCTCCAAGGTGAAGTCAGACAGACACAAACACAGCACTGCTGCTGGCAATGGGAAAACAGGACATCCACAGAACAGTGGGACGCGAGCTGGTGGAAAGGTAGGACTAAAGGACACGCTGGCCAGTGGGGATGCAGGACTGAAGGAGAGCGTGGTCTGTCTGACCAATGAGCAGCTACAGCGGATCCTCAACACAGTGCAGACCACCAGCAATGGCCAAGACCCACCAGAGGACCACAGGACCCAGGGTAGTTGTAGTGATGGTAGTATTAACATTGAGTGAGGGACAGTTAGCACCATAGACTACAGCACAGAGAGAACTGATTATGACATGGACCATAGGCTTTCCCTTGTTGTCAACATGATATATAACTTTGTGTCCTTTTGTCTGTTAGGAAATCAAATAAATTCCAAATCTGACTCTTCAGTGAATGACGGAGGAGGGAAGAGGAAGGAGGAGGACAGAGGAGGAGGAGGAGGGGAAGAAATAAAGAAAGGAGGAGGAGGAGGAGGAGGAGGGACTGGTACAGCTGGAGGTTCACAGGATAAAGACAGCAGGTGAGGAGCCCACCTGAACAGGCATTTGTACAAGATGTTTGTGCACCAGACAAATGGATTTCTTTTTAGATGCAGTCACAAAAGAAGATATTTGCATATTCATTTAGCTGATAACCATAAACGTACGGGACTCTGTTAGGTTAATGCTTCAACTTCCCATCAGTGAAGTCAAGCTTGTCTTCCTACTTTGCCATTAATGCGGGTAGATGCAAAGTTTGACTCGAGGATCAGACATATTTTATATGCCTTCACCGTATAATTAAAATTTTGTGTTTCAGTTTAAAGGTCAGAGATTCCCCTTTTTGCCTGCTGCATTCTGGTTCTGTAGTCTCACAATCAGCCCATTTGGTTCTACTGTTCAGGACATGTCTGTCAGCAGTGTTACTGCAGGTCATATCCATTATTGTGTCCTGACATGTTTTTAGAAGTCTGTATTTGTTGCTGCTGTTGTTCAGGTCGTCTGGATGTCTGTTCAGCTGGCTGGACGAGCGAGAGTCAGAGAGCAGAGCGGCCATGGACGCCAAGAAGGCTCAGTGGAGGAGAGACCTAGGTGATCACACAAGTGTTTTATAGCTCCAGTAATATGCATTTCTATTCATTATAGTGATAACCCTGCAGAGAATAATCACCCGCTGTACGCAGCATTTTAGTCTCTCTTAGCTCTTGGTTTTGTATTCACTGCACATTTACTGTTCAGTTGAGTCTCAGTGGTTCCAGCAGCAGTTGATTTCAGCTCCGATAAACTTGCTGTGCACTACTTGCCCAGCTCCAAATGACGGACAGACAAAGTTAGAGCTGGCGATGGCCACATTGAGACCGTGGCCAGACGAGGAAACATGCAGCCCTCTCATTCATCTTCTTACTTTGAGTGATGGGATCCTACATCAACACTCTATTTCCTGTCACAGTGAAACCACTTTTGGTGCTTTAGGTTTGCAGTGGGCACATTTGAGTCAGAATCTGATGTCAGTCGGTGGGTTGTTTGGTTGCTGTCAATCAGGTTTGATCAAACCTCACCCACACGGCCCTGATTAAACAGATTTAGTTTTGGAATATGAAACACCTGACAATGCTTTTTAATCTCTCATATTACTTATTTAGTCACTGTTAGTCACATTTTTAATTATTATTAGTAATTTGAGAAACTGGTTTTCCCTGTGTTTGGTGCGTGTGTGTGTGTGTGTGTGTGTGTGTGTGTGTCAGATGAGCAAGTAGCACTGAAGCAGCAGCAGCAGCGTTCGGCCCCTGGCAGACTCCAGGTACAGCATATATCTCACCTTTCATTTTTTTCACTTTGTTGGTTGTTTCGGTCGCTGTGGGAACAAGATGACTGCAGCTTTGTTTACAGCCAAGAACAGCAAACTGTTCCTCATACTGAAATGTGGCACTGATACCTTTGGCACCATCTGACTGTTCAGGCAATTTTTGCACAAAATGTCAGAGACAGAAAATTCTCACCAACAGCCATAAAGGCACAACAGGCACTATTTTTTACCTGCAACCTGTTGTGTGTGTGTGTGTGTGTGTGTGTGTGTGTGTGTGTGTGTGTGTGTGTCTGTGTCTGTGTCTGTGTGTGTGTGTGTGTGTGTGTATGTGTGTGTGTGTGTCTCTCTCTCTCAGGCTGAGGAGGACACAGAGAGTGTGTTATCACTTCAGAGCTCTGTCTGCCACAGAGAACAGCCTGCAGCCATCAGATCCAGCCTCAGACTCGGGGTAAATCTGAACTTTGAGCTAAAAGTCTTTGCAGATTTTCCTTGTTTTGTTTGATTCTTCATCCAGGTGAACAAAATTGATTAAGCCTAAGTGGCACCACATGACAGCACCAGAGCACATGCATACAGTGATACCGAACCTGTCTGAAACACGATAAAGAACCTTTCTCCAGCATAAACGGTGCTGAATGACTTGAATGAGATCTGACTGTCTCGATGAAAAATCCCAACCTCTTTTGACTTTGTAGGAGGTCACTCCAATGGAGGAGGTGCTGAGCATCGAGAGGAGAGAGGAGCAGAAGAGACGCTGGCTGGAGGAGCTGGACCAACAGAGAGAGGAGACGGCTGAGCGCAGGAGGCGGGAGAAACTGCTGCAGAGCCAGGTACAGCAGAGACACAGTAGAAACCAAAACCAGGTACAGTAGAGACACAATAGAAACCGAAGCCAGGTACGGCAGAGACACAGTAGAAACCGAAACCAGGTACAGTAGAGACACAGTAGAAACCGAAACCAGGTACAGTAGAGACACAATAGAAACCGAAGCCAGGTACGGCAGAGACACAGTAGAAACCGAAACCAGGTACAGTAGAGACACAGTAGAAACCGAAACCAGGTACAGTAGAGACACAGTAGAAACCGAAACCAGGTACAGTAGAGACACAATAGAAACTGAAGCCAGGTACGGCAGAGACACAGTAGAAACCGAAACCAGGTACAGTAGAGACACAGTAGAAACCGAAACCAGGTACAGTAGAGACACAGTAGAAACCAAAGCCACAGCCTGTTCTGGACTTTGTTTTCTCATGTTCCTCTGCAGACAGAGGACCACGAGCTCTGGGCGACACACTTTGACTCTCTGCAGAGAAGACCTCCTGTCCAAAATGCAGCTCCATCCGCTCCACCTCCAGCCCTGTCTAACGGCTCTGAGCGAGGGGAATGGGACCCCTCGTCCAGCCTGTCCCTGGTCTGGGAGGCCATGAGCAGCTGTGGAGCAGAGAGCATCGGGGGAGCCAGCGTGGATACAACCAGCGGATACCCAAGCAGACCCAAGTACGTTGGATCAACGAATGTATTAACAGCTGAGGGGGAAAAAAAAGTTTCCGGAAATGTGTCTGTGAAAGCAAACATAACAATCCTAAAGCAACACAGGTCGCCGGCCAGAATCGAACTGAAACACAGTGTTTAGGACTTGGACTTGTTGGTCTTGACTTGAAACCTGACTTGTGGCTTGCAAAACAGTTAATTTGTCCCACCTCTGCTATTTTTCTGGCTCTGGCAAAAGAAGACAACGTCCCCATTCGTATTCCTGCCAACACAGCTCTGATTGGCTCAGCTGTTCTACCAATCAGGGCCATCAATGAGCACCTGACTGTGTTTGAGTTGCTGAACAAAATCAAAGATGTGGGTAGTGGATCAGAGTTCTGGAGCCAGACTAGCTCCGTATGTTTGAGTAAATCTTAAGAGCTGTTTGTGTCTCCTCCAGCTATCTGAGGACCATGACCGCCCTGCTGGACCCTGCCCAGATAGAGGAGAGAGAGAGGAGGAGGCTCAAGCAGCTGGAGCAGCAGGTAGAGGGAGGAGAGAGGGGAAGAACAGAGCGGGGAAGGAGAAAGAGACTTGTATCACTTAGCTTCCTAAATGTTTCACTGTCTTTCCTCCTCTCCCAGAGAGCCATCGAGGCCCAGGTGGAGGAGCGGCGGCAGCAGAGGGAGCGAGAAGAGGCGAGGAGGAGGGAGGAGGAGGCAGAGGAGGAGAGAAGGGTGGCACTGGAGAGGGAGATGCTGGAGAGACGATATGAGCAGGACACACTGAAGGAGAGGCAGGAGGTCAGGACACGCACACACACACACACACACACACACACACACACACACTGATAATTCACCAGAATAATTTTCTCCACACATTCACTGAACTATTCTCTGTCAACTTCTGTCCTCCAGGAGCAGCAGAGCCATCAGGCCAAGCAGCTTAACAAAGATCACGGTGACAAAAGACACCAGGAGACGCTGGAGCCCAGTGGTGAGCAGACACTCTGCAGTACTACTGCAATATTACAACTGTACCACGACAATCTGCCCACAAAGACCTGCCTGGGGTGCTGTCATACCTCACCTGTTTGGTGCACTTCAAACTAACTTTAGCTCCTTCATATACAGTTGGTAGGAAATATAAATTATAAGAAATATTATTAAAAAGAACAAATCTCTGCTACACAAAAATAGTATTTTGGACTTTTGAACTTTACTTTGTTGAGTAACACAGGTCATGATGTACATTGATTGGTTTATGAAACCTGTAACCTGCGTGTGTGTCTGTGTGTGTGTTCAGCACTGACCAGGCAGGCCGAGTGTTTGGAGGAGACCAGCAGTTCAGCCTCCTTATACAAAGACACTGCCGTACAGACAGGTAACTCATGTTGTTGAATGGCAGAGCTGCTCCTCTTCAGTGTGTGAGGACAACAAGTCGTAAACACATTTTGAAACTGAACTAAGAATAAAGAGTGTCTCAGAGAGATGCAGTTTAATATTTGATGGTTTAACGTGGAAGCTGTCAAAGTGCTGAAAATCACAGCTTATCTTCTTTGTGTGTGTGTGTGTGTGTGTAGAAGCAGCTCCCTCTCTCCCGCTCACCGCCGTCAGAGTTCAGACTCCTCACGTCTCTGCACAGTACCAGCCTCCTCCTCCTTCCTCTCTGTCTGCTGCTCCTCCAAACAGCAGGAGCAGAGTGGTGAGAACAGGCAAGGAGAACATCTGTGTGCCGGGGGGGAGAGGAGGTGGAGGAGGAGGAGGAGGAGGAGGAGACCCATATGAGGCGTTCGCCAGGACAGAGAGGAGCAGGAGAGACAAGAGGAGGCCGGAGTGGAACACGCAGAGGTAGAAACACACACGTCTCACATTTAGACTGGTTTTATATTCAGACATTTGTTGCTCCACCTGAATACGACAGACAGGACAGGACAGGACAGGACAGGGACAGGGACAGGACAGGACAGGACAGGACAGGGACAGGACAGGACAGGACAGGGACAGGACAGGACAGGACAGGGACAGGACAGGGACAGGGACAGGACAGGGACAGGACAGGACAGGACAGGACAGGACAGGACATGACAGGGACAGGACAGGACAGGACAGGGACAGGACAGGACAGGGACAGGAGAGGACAGGACAGGACAGGGCCCTCCTGGATATTGTTTCATAAGTGTTGAAATATTAGCCTGAGCTTATTACAGCTTAAAAATCAAACTACCCAAAAGCATACAGAAACCTCAGCCAACTCCAGTCCTGGTCCCTGCTCCTCCAGGCCCAGTCGTCAGTTCGTTCCAGCCTCGGAGCGTTACCCGGCCTCTCTGCAGAGGAACAGACAGGAGAGTCGAATGAAGAGGCAGGCTGAGCTGCTCGCTCTGCAGGAGAGGACCTGTCTGTCCAGGACCAACCCTCCTCCTCCTCCTCAGCACCAGGAGCCTCGTCTCTGCTCCAACCCCACACAGACCAGAACCAGCCCCACCAGGAAGGTAGGAGGCTTCCTTATCGCTGACTCCGTCATTCCTGACCAGCACTGAGTGGCTTTCTTTGCTGGCTGGTGATCGTTTCTGTGGTTGGATGTGTGTTGATGACTGTTGTCACTGTTGCAGGTGGAGAGTGTTTCCAGAGGACAAAACATCTCTGCAGCCTCCAGCACTGAACAGTGAGCAGCTCAGTAAAAAGCTTCCTCCCGTAAAGAAAAGAGGCTGAAATTTAAAGTTCAGGAGTGGAATCACAAAAAGACAAAGTTTGCACTTATAAACTGATTAAACCTTGACAAACATGTTTTATTTCATTTATTTATTTTATTCTCAATTTTACCTCCCAAGTGGAAAAAAATATATACTCAGTGTACTTACTTATATACTATAGTGTACTTATAGTATATTTAAATATTGCAAAGTATGTCTCAGTACATTTCTATACGTGTGGACTTACTTTAAATAGACTGCAGTTGAAGATAACTGCTGTCAAATACTTTTCTAGTATATTTTCAGTAAGCGTGTTAAACACTATTAGCATAATAGTGCACTTAAACTTCTACATGTTAAAAATATATTAATTTTATGATGCCATGATATTCTCAAGTATAGTTTTACTCTTTAATCTGTATATATCTACTTGCTCTTCAGTGTAGCAGATACAGACACATAAAGCAGGCAGATACAAGGCCGACCTCATACCTAAACTTACTGCACAACAACAGATGTTTATTATCATCTTAAGATCAAACATGCAGAATGTGGTCGATGACAATATTTTCCAAGGATCAGACAACAGGAGGTGCCAAATATTTCAAGGACAGGTAGACTTTAATGTGCACTGAATGCATAATATATGTATGTACAGTACATCCTGTTCATCCTTAGTTTTTTAAGTACACTTAAAGTGTACTGAAAACCAGAAGTATGTAAAAATACACTGATAGCCTAATTTCAGGATTATACTTGAAGTATACTGAAAATGCTAAGCAGTATATAAATATATTTATGTAGATGTACTTGTAATCCATTAGCAGTACATGTCATGTACATTATAAATGCAATATATTTAAGCAAATTGGCAGTACACTTAAAATCCTCTGATATAATGCATTTTTAGGAGTTTTCAAGTACACTTAAAGTGTATTGAAAATGTTCAAGAAGTTTGTATAAATACAGTGGTACCCCAATGTAAATGTATTTGTATACATTATACATTTATTTCAGTTGTACTTTAGATTGAAGAATAGTAGAGCGATATATAATTACTATATTTGCTATATTAGTATAATTAGTATATTTGCAGTATATTCTGTATCCTTATATAGTCCCATTTTAGCACCGTCAGGTATACGTACAGTTACAATGAGTCATTTGGCAGACGCTTTTATCCAAAGCGACGCACATATGAATTCACACACCGATGGCGCAGCATCAGGGGCGGTTTTGGGGTTCAGTATCTTGCCCAAGGATACTTTGGCATGTGGACTGCCGAGGGCAGGGATGGAACCACCGACGTCCTGATTGGCAGACGCCGCAGCCCCAACTTAATACAACTTCAGCTGGACTTTTGTACAACTTAAGTACTATTTAAGTGTAATAAGTACAAAAGTAGTTGTTCCAATTTAGCACACTTTCAAAGGACTACTGAGTAGTCTGGATGGATCTGTTGATCTGGATGGTGATGTGGTTTCATGTTGAGCGAGCTCTGGTTTGATGTCTCATGGTGTTGCCTCCTCCAGGGGGCGCTCTCCTCCCGTCCCTGCTGTCAGACTCAGAGTTCACAGTCAGCTGGCTCCCCCCTCCTCCACCCCTCCTCCTCCGGTCCTGGAGTTCATTCCTTACGTCCGGACCAATGAAGTCTTCAACCTGGATCCACTGGACCCTGCAGACACCCCCCCGCCTCACATCACACACACAGGTTAGACACACAAACACACACACACACTTCAGTCTTTGAGCTGAAACTAACTCTCAGAAAACCTTCAACTTTTCTCATCTCACTGTTGTTCAAGAGTAAAGTGCTCCTCATCCCATAAGTAAACTATACTTTCTCCTGGTGAGAAGCTCCTCCTCAGAGCTCAGCGCCTCCTCCTGCTCCCTCACACCGGGACCCCCTCCTCCATCCTGAACTGCTTCGTAACGCACACACACACCGACAGCAGGAGATCCTGAGAGGCCTGGCCCAGCTACGGCAGGTAACACACACACACACGCACACACACACGCACGCACACACACGCATGGGGGTTTTCATCACTTGTGGGGACATTACATAGACTTACATTCATTTCCTGGAGCCTTATCCTAACCCTATACCTCACCTAACCTTACCTAACCTGTAACCCTGTCCTCAGTCTTCACCCTAAAATGTAATGATTTAACTTGTGGGGTCTGTATTTTGTCCCCGCATGTGACTGTATAAAAAGATTTTTGTCCCCACAACGTGAGTAATACATACACACACACACACGTTTCCATAATTTCCAGGGACATTACACAGACTTCCATTCATTTCCTGGAGACTTACCCTTAACCATGAACACTACAAGCCAAATCTTAACCCCAGTCTTCACCCTAAAATTCAATGATGTACATTGTGGGGACCTGCACTTTGTCCCCATAAGGAAGGTGAGTCCCCACAACATGAGTAATACATGGACGGACACACACACATACACACATGTATACATAATTTATGGGGACATTACATAGACTTACATTAATTTCCTTTCCTGGAGCGTTACCTTAACCATAACCAAAACCTCACCTTAACCCAACACTCCTTCTTAAAATATAGTGATTAACATTGAGGGGACCTGCATTTTGTCCCCATAAGGGGTGAGTCCCCACAATGTAAGGCATACATGGCACACACACACGGCAAACTGAACCCAAACAATACTGTGTTTTATTTTTTTGAAAATCTCATTGAGTGATTAGTTCATCTGCAAACTGTTGGTCGGACAAAAAGGAGACGTGCAGACGTCACCTTGGACTCAGAGAACATGCGATGGGCCCCAGATCTTTTATCAGTTTTTTAACCATTAGCATGAAAAAAAACATTTTTGATACAGAAAGGAAAATTAAAAACTCCACACCTCCAGTTTTTAACGCAGCCAAACCAAACCTGAGATAACCCTGATGACATCACTGTGACATCATCCGGGTTATTGTTTCTGAGTTTATCTGGTTTTCTGAAACCAGCGTGTGAATGACGTCCTGTGTGTGGCCCTTTAAAAGCCCCAATAACCTAAATTCAAACCTTAAAGTCCACCTCCACTCAAACATGGGTTTTGCTTGATGTTTGAGCTTCACTGTCAAGAACACTTTTAATATTTTACCGGTATTATTGCAAAGGATATGATTTGACACACCCCTATTCAGAGGCTGTGGTCCAGTCTGAAATGTACTGACACAGGTGATGCTCCTAAAACCTGATCGCAAACATGATACTCATGTGAACCTAAACGCTGAAGCGATTTGTTGATTTACTGATCTGCAAAAGTAAAAGTTGCTGCAGTGCATGTGAACACACACAGCGAGGATCCTCACGTGTACACGAACAAACCAGTGTTTGTGTGTGCTTTCAGGGTTTGTTACAGAAGCAGAGGGAGTTGGAGACGGATCTGAATCCCCTGCTGAAGCGCCATGACAACGAGCTCCGGTGACCTCTGACCTCAGTGTGGTGGTGAGTCTGGGTGAAGAAGCAGCACTCCAGTGTTTCCGCCAGCCGTGATGGAGAACGTTAAAAAGAAAAGGATCAGCGGTCAGTGTGTCACAGCGTGGAGCAGCACATTTTTGGGAACACAGTGTGAATGCAAACACCAAACCAGGTCACTCAGCAAAGTCACCACAAACCAACAGAAGTGACAGCCTCCGAACGTGACACAGCGGCTTCTGAGGGGTTGTTGGAGGTTATATTTACTGTAACCATCAGCAATGATAAGCAGCCAAACAGCAAACATTCATCCTCAAGTCAGAGTAACATTTTCTTTGCCGTCAGTCTGAACACGTCTGACTCCGACATGTCTGCATTTCTTGGTTTTGAAAACTGACTGTAGATTCAACATGAGCACTTGACTGAGTCTCTAACTTTGTTTCACTTCAATCACCTCCTTTAAATCTGCTCCATCAGTTCTACCTCACATCAGCATCTTTTATACCACGAATCTGAAACTTAAATACTGCTCGTGTTTTCTTCTGCTATATGGACGAGCATCATTTTATGAGAAGATTGTATTTTAAAAGTCTGCTTTAATGCACTTTTCATAAAAATGACACTGTACCAAACAGGTATTGAGTTTTTTTGTTTTGTTTTTTTTTTTTGGGGGGGGGTCTTCTTTGGGAGGTTGGAGGCACCGCCCTCCTTTTCTTTGGCTCATCCTGCCCACAGAGCAGCACAGTCGACTTATTTAAATCATGAATGAAAAATGTTTTTGTTTCTTCAGCTTCCTGCTGGCCGAGGAGCTCCATGTTTCTTTGGTACTGTCATTCTTCTGCTTTTAATGTATTAGTGTATTTTTTAATTTATTGCAAAAATAATAAAATAAAGTGTACTGAGACCCTTTACATTTCTTACGCCTGAATTTAATAATAATAACTCTGTATTCACCAGGTGAGATCTGCCATCAGGTGAGTTCACTCTGCTTCTTCCCCCTGAACTAGTGGAACCGTCTGGGTCCAGATCTTTGAATCCATCTGACTGAACGGAGGGAAACAAGTAGACAGGTCTGTCTGATGTCAGGCAGCTGCTGGAAGGCCTCTGATGTGAAACAGATGGAGGAAGCGTTGAGTTTCCTCTGACAGCAACCAGCAGCAAATCAACACAGCAAAGAGGAAATGAAACAGGAAGCGTTATGAATTACACTTAAAATTATCTCAACATTTGCATAATTATGTCTCACTTTTAAGAAAAAATCTCAAAAAGTTGCTGGTCCTGACTCCTCGTAAATATTTGCTGATAGTTTGTGTGAACCGTCTTTTTTAAAGTTCTTCACTGCCATGAGCACAACAATCGCACTGAAGTAGTTGTAAAAGAAAATCATGTACTAAGTTTGAATATAGGAATACATATGAAATAAAATACAATAAAATCAAGTGTAATATAGAATCCTGTGGTGGGCAGGTGTAGACATGGACAGGCAGTGCACTTATAAATATATGTACTGTGATGGTTCAACAGCCTGTACAAGTAGTAAAATAATTCAATATATACAGTATATACTGTAAACAGAAGTAATATATATATATAGTAATTATTACATGAAGGTAAAATAGCATCTTGTTCTTTTGGCTTTTGACTGTTGGACAAACACGTCAACATTTCTCACCACTTTCTGACATTTTATTGTTCAAAGGATTGATCAGTAATTGAGGAAGTCATCAGAAGATTAATCAGTGATAAAAATGAATCATTAGTTTCAGCCCAATCTGACTGACCTTGTTTTCCACTGCCAGTGTTTTTCTTATCGGTGGCATCTGAAGGCCTCATGTAGGAAATCGTGTTCACTTCAGACGCCTGCAGCAGGACGAGCAGCAGTTTAAGGTGTCGGTACGTTTCAAAGTGTTTGTCTGAACATCGTCTGAGAGCGACGTGGCAGACTCTGGCAGGAGCTGAACTGAGACATCAATTGACTAAAAAGTTCCAGAAGAATCATCTTTCAGACTTTGTGCATTTTAGATTCTCGTAAACAAAGTAAAATTACACTTTGATGGTGACTGAGAGTAGAGTTCTTCACAGCTCCAAAACAGTGGAAACCCCAAACAACAACATACATACGTTTACAATAAATTCAGATTCAGCACCATTAGAGTCCCACGTCACGAGGACCTCAAACGTCACGAGGACCTCAAACGTCACGAGGACCTCTAGCGTCACGAAGACCTCCAGCATCACGAGGACCTCCAGCATCACGAGGACCTCCAGCATCACGAGGACCTCCAGCGTCACTGCCTCATGCAGCGGCTCAATCTGACGTCAGACAAACCTTCAGGGAGACTCGCTGGTTTACGCAGGCAAGTTTTAATACAGAAATTTCTCATGTAAAAAAAAACAAACATAAAAAATTACTTTTAAGTTAAAAGCAGTCTGTTACGGAGTCACTTCCTACTGTACAAACAACAGCAACTTAACACAAACAGCTTCCAGGGTAACAAACCAAACATTCAGTACAAAAAACAGTATTTTTTTTTACAAGACATCGAGAGTCCACTGGAAGACGTGTAAGGCAGTCTGTCCATCTCGTTCAAATAAGCTTTTTTTCTTTTTAGTCTCAGTTTAAGAGCCGGGGGGCATCTCGGAGTCTCCAGTTTGCTTGAAAAACCATCAGCGTGGAAAACGCAGTCAGTCAAAAAGTGTCAGAACAGTCAGGGTGGAGGTGCGTTAAAGAAAGCTGGGAACTGGGATCGATGTTCAGACTCGGAGCAGTGGACAGAAATAAAACAGATAAATTCTACTCGAGGCTCTCGCACCGTGAAACCTGAGACGTTTCATTGTGGCTGTAGACGGTCTCTCTGAGGCAGAGCTGAAAAACACCCCCAGACGTGAACTTCTGGAAGTATCAGGTCTGATTTCTTTCAGGGACATTAAAGATCTGAAAACATGGCAGAGAAACTCTTTTTAAAATCTCCCGTATGCACGTCCAGAGGAGGAGAAAGGGCCTTTCTGACGCTGCACTCTGCAGGTCGACGGGTGGCGCTGACAGTGGGGAGTAAACAGCAGGCGTATTCTAGCATCTCTGAAAACTACAGCAGGGTTTTTCTTTACTCACTCACAGAAAGGCGGTACTTTTATTCCAGGGCTTTCAGAGTTTCACTGGCGAGCGACACTGGGTTTCAGCGCCTGGTTGCCTGATGAAGAGGTTGAGACCGGGAACATCACTAAGGCCTGATCCAGGACTGTCACACCACGTATCAGAACCCTGGACCACCATCTCGTGGAGGTCAGGTGGGAGCAGGGTAACAGAAAAGTTCATTTACTCAAACGAAGATCGATCCCTTCTACTGAAGTCAATTCAAAAAAGATTTATTACAATAATCTGATTGGCGCACAGCCTGGAAAAATGCCAAAAAGAGATTGTAACCAATGAGTTTCATGGAGACAGTATCAAGGACCGTGGTATGTGACAGTCCTGGATCAGGGTTAGACGGCACCCGAGACGATAGATAATGAACTATGGGAGCTGATGCAGAGTGCGGTCGCTCCTCTTTCCATCTAGCACCTGTTAGTATCTGGGATTTGGGCATTTCAGCTTCTTCCTTTGATTAGAATGAGACTCTGCACGCTCTGGAAACAGCGTGGTAGCTTTCGGTTTTCTTCCCACTCTTAAAGCTGCTACATGACCTGCAGCAGGTGTGCAGAGGTCAGCGAGGGACGTTCAATGGGTTAATCAGCTGGTGTAGTTAAACTGGCTCTCTACATCCCATTAAAGCCCCCCCCTCTTTTCCCCCCTCTGTACCTGTTGCTGCCCTGACCTGCAGGGTTGTGGTACGCCCCCAGCAGTCTAGAACCAGTGAAGTCCCTGCCGGCCTGTTGGAAGCCCCAGACCAGGGCAGCAGCACCTGCGGGGCCCATGCCTCCTGGCCAGACAGGCGGAGGTCCCAGGAGGCCACCTCCCAGGGCAGTCAGCGGCCCCAGCAAAGGGCCCTGGGAGAGAGGCTGGTTGGGGAGTCGAGGCAGGTGCGGGAGCTGCAGGAGGCCGGGACCCCGCTGCTGCTGCTGGCTGTGAGGTGGCTGCTGTAGGTGTGACAGACTCTGCTGGAGCTGCTGCTGGTTGTTCAGTTGCTGCCGATGTTGTTGAGACTGCTGGATCTGCTGTAGATGGGGCACAGGCGGATTTCGGTTGTCCTCCTGGTCTGTTACCATGGTGCTACTTCCTGTTACTTCGGTGCCACTGGCAGTTCCCACAGTGCTGTTGCCAGGTGGTGCTTGATCCTGGTCCAACTGTGCATTTCTACAGAGAGAAAACAAGAAGACTTACTTACACACAACCCAACTTTATTAAATGAACATTCTCCCACTGATTATATGGACTAGTCTGTGCTGGCGGTCTGTCCTATTCAGACCAAAACCAGTTCAGGGTCATTCACTGACTGAGAAGTTCTATACTTAGAGTGTGTCCCACAGTGCCTACGTGAACCAGCATAACTTATATGTGATTACAAACTGAGCTGTAATCAGTTAAGATTCACTAACCTCGATCTGTCGCCTTCTACAGGACAGGCTGTGGTGCTGGAGGCAGCTGCACCATGTTTAGCTGCTTTAGGAAGTGCAGGTGCTCCCTGCTGCTCCTTTTTCTCTCTCCCGTCACTGGTGGAGTCGGCCTGGTTACTTGGTCCTGTCACTGCAGCTGTGTTTTGATTGGGCAAAGGGGTAGACGTGTCCATATTACTCAGACCCAGGCTTCCTCGCAGTGGCCCCGTCACTCTTTCTGGAGTACCATTCCTCTGATCTCCAGGCTCTCCTCCTCCACTTCCTCCACACCTCCGTCCCTTTGCTTCGACCTCCCCCCTCTCCTCCTCGCCCAGCTCCGGCTGTAGTGATGAGTGAATTAACTCCAGAGTGGCTGCCACTGCTTTCTTGCCAGGAATGAGTTCAACTGACTCAGCAGGACCTCCTTCACTTAAAACAGCGGCGGTGTGATGGCTACCTGTATGAACAGGATGGGGAAGGAAGCTTTTGAGGGGGCTGATCAACTCTGGCTGAGAGTCTAACCGTTGTTGCTGCTGCTGCTGCTGCAGCAGCTGTGCCTGACGTTCAGCCCGCAACTGTGAGATGGCCTCTCGAAGATCCTCAAAGTCTTTGCCTGAATGGTACAGCACACCTTCCTTACAGGAGGCGTCTGGGACAAGCTGGTCAGAGAGATGGGAGAGAGAGAGGAGGCCAGAGCCGGACTGCTGGAGGACATGTTGGGGTTGGTCATGAGATGGGAGGGAATGGATGCGTTCTGGGAAGATAGAGGGAGAACGTTTAGAGCCTGACGCCGAGTCACTGTGACTCAGCTGCAGAGGGCACTGAGTAGAAAACAAAGACCATAGAACAGGGATGGAGACCTTAGAATGGAAGTAGAGACCGTAGAACTGGGATAGAGATTGTAGAATGGGGGTGGAGACAGTAAAACAGGGGTGGAGACTGTAGAACTAAGATAGAGACTATAGAACTGGGGTAGAAACCGTAGAACTGGGGATGCTGACAGAGAGTGATAGGAGTAATCTCCAAGGACACCAAAACACCCACTATTGTTTTCTCAAAAATTGGGAATAAGTTTTGTGTAACTGATCCTTGTAGTCATGAACAGAACTGTCAGCGACCAGCCCGATAACCCTTACAGTAGTTCAAGATGGTTGCTCTCCAGACGACTCGGTTTGGTTGTATTCTGTATTCTTAAAACGTGAGGTTTATGATGTTCAGTGGTCACGAAAAATGATTCAATCAATTCGTTTTTAAACAGGATTTATAAAATGTTGATATAACCCAAACTGCCACCACTGACCTTTGGGAGCCAGCACGTCATCTATGATTAGCTGTTTGTCCTTGATGTCATGGCAACCGACCAGTCTGGAGAAGTCGTGCAGAATGTCTTCAATACGGGCGACGACGATGCCACCACTGGAGAAGGCATGGAACTTCTCAACATGGTGCTCTGAGTTAAAAAAAAAAAAAAGTGACATCAGTAATGAATACAGATGGTAAACTGAGCTTCTCAGCAGCTGATCAGGTAATCACTGGTATTGATTAACGCGGCTGGAGCGCCGGCTGTCCTGACGTACCAGTCAGGAGGACAGTGTGTCTGTACTGTGTGTATCGGGCCTGATGCTCCATGACGCAGTCCAGGTCAGGTGACTGATGGGTCATCATGTCGCAGTGATGATACGGGAGGAACTCGATGATGTGCCGCTTCTGATAGGCTGAGAGCACATCCAATAGGTTGCCTGCATCTCTCCTGAACCTGACAGTCAAACGAGTGTACGCACACGTTAAAAGAGACACTTTCCAGTCTGAACTTTCAAACAGTCTGTGTTTCAGATGCAAGTCAGAGCCCAAATGATCTGCGGGGACACGGAATCGGTACCTGGCTTGTTCTTTTAATTTCTTGAGGGTTTTGCAGTGAATCTTCCACCTCCAGACATTCTCTGGAGAACTTCGCTGTTCCACGAGCATCAGCAGTGCAGCCAGTTGATCTGCACAACACGGCACAAAAATCATACCATCAGTTAAACTGAAATAAGTACCAACAACAAGTCTGCTATATGTAATTCATTCGTCTCGTTTCAAAATATTTCTGCCACAACAATACACTGTTTTTCACTACAACAAAAAAAAAAAATCACTTGTGTATTTCCTGAAAATAAGACTGTCAACACATTTTGTTTGGTTCTAATCCCTGCCTACCGTGAGTGATGAAGTCTGGATTGAGGATTAACTCGTCTGAAATGATGCAGCCTCCAGAAATAAAAAGCTCGTTGTAACTGTTGTTTCTGATGTCGTCCAGCGAATCGATTCCCACAAACATCACAGAGGGGCGTCGCTTCAGAGATACCAGACCTGGGATCTGATGTGGACAAACACAAATACATGAACACACTTCCTGTTTGTGCCAGTTATATCTGTCAGGGTCTCATCACCCTGCTGTGAGAAGGTCGAGTCTTTCTGGTGTGAATCAAACCAAACTAACCACAAAGGTTTGGTTAATGGTTTGTGGAGTGACAGCTACCTTTGACTGATGGCTGGACACAATGACAACAGTGTGACAGCTAGTGTAGCGAGTGAGAAAGCCAGCACAAAGACAAAAACGCTTGAGAGAGATGAACAGAGCGGTGAACCTGCACAGACCACCAAGTTAATAATAGAAGACCAAAGGAACGTGCAGCAGCCTTCAGATCAAGCATGACTTCATATACAATCTGGATCATCCACCTTGTTTGCTGTCACCAGCAGCGAGGACAGACGGAAACAGACATGGCTGTTAAAGTGACTGTTCAGAGGTACCTTGTGTACGTGTCCAGCGATGTCTTTATTCTTAACGATGACCAGCAGTCTGCTGTCAGAGTTTTCCTGGTTCAGAAAGGCCACAGGACTCTGCTCCACATTCCCCTGCTTTAACAGGTGTTCCTATAAGAGCACACATGCACACACAGTATATACACAAACATACAATAATTCTCATCAGCAAGGGCTGCCTGTCACACTCAAATACTTTATGGATCTCTAGCATTGTTTTCCAGTTTGGACTGATCCCCTCAGCCCTTGTTTGGACCAGATTACTGGTGTCTGTGTTTACTTTGAATCAGTTTAAGTTGATCCTTCCCATTCATTGATGAAAGATTTCTAACACATCAACAAAGGTTTGTATTTATGTAACAAATGACTCATTCGCTGAACTCTGCTGCCTGTTAAGTTACCTTGATTTCAGCATGGACCGGGTCCTCTGGCTCAGTGCTGTGGAGGTAGAACTGCAGGGAGTTTCTCTTGACGTCTTTGATGATCTCCATCAGGCTGTTGAACACCTCTGGCTGCAGCTGGCTCAACAGGGAGCTCAGAGCTGTGGTTGGGGGTGAGGGGGCTGAACCAGGACCGGGGACGGACACAGTGGCCGGACTGGAGACCGGCTCGGAGGGGTGTAATGGTCCCTTCACATTGCTGAACCCTGACAGATTCACCCCACAGCCTGCACCTGCGAGAAGACTCCCACCCTCCACACCAGCAGCACAATGTACAGCCCTGGTGATGCTGTTGTCTTGAGTTCGTCTGACATTATGAGCGACGGTTAAATTGATCTCTGAAGTGTGACCTTGCTGTGGTTTCCAGTGAGGCTGTGGGCACATATCAGGAGGAGCACGGAGGACGTCAGTGTTGGCAGGCAAGTAGACAGAGGGAGACGCAGAGGTAGTAACAGATAAAGTGACATGAGGAGGTGGGGGATTCCTGCAGTTTGCAGCATCAGGTAACTGTTTGGTGACTGTATGTGGCTGCCACACTTCACCTCCTCTGGAGAGCGCAGGATTGACTGACGCACCGACGTCAGCAGCTGTCAGTTCGCCACAGAGACCATCATCATCATCATCTCTGCCTGTTTTGGCATTAGCTGCTCGGATGCTGGACACAAAAGCACTAACTTTGCTCGCCAAGGCAGCATCAGTATTAGTCTGGCTGGTGGCAGGCTTGTGGCTCGGCCTGCTGTCATCAAGCTCTGTTAGCATACTGTTAATGCCTTCGTGTAGTGAGCTAACGTAGTCCTGGACAGGGGGGCAGGGGTTGTAGAAAGACACATACTGTGAAAACGGCGATATGGAGGTGTGTGGGAGTGTGTACTGAAGCGCTGAGGCGTCTGCGTTTGAAGTGGAGTGTGGGGACTGTGGGAAGCTGTACTGAATGTTCTCCTCCTGCAGGACGAGCTGTACCTCTGAGGTGAAGTCGCCAAGATGTTTGTCCACGATGCTGTCAATATGTCTGAGAAGACGAGAAGGAGGTGAGGAGACGGATGGAGAAAACAAAGGGCCGCCTACCACTTCCTTCGCTTCTCCCTTTTGGTCGTCATCACGACCTGCCACGTGTAGTATTTCCACCACCTCCTCCTCCTTATTTTGCTTACCCTCATGGGCCTCCTCTCCCGCTTTCCTTTGCATGTTCTCCACTGGCTGTGTTTCTTTTTCCTCCAAACATTTCACCTGCGACCCCTTCACCTCCCCTTTTTTCCCTTCAGTACTTCCCTTCTGTCTGTCCTCAGTAAGTGGTGGTGAGGGGTTTGTCCTCCTCTCCGAAGCTGGAGGGACAGATGGTTGGACGGATGGCTCTTCATTCTTCTTTTCTTTCCCCTGAGGTTTCTCCTCTGTGTCCCTGGACACACCTGCAGGATGCAGACTATGTTAGACTGGAAACACAACAGATGCATACTAAAGAAAAGACACTGTGTAACAACACAAGTCCAGTCTGCTGAGGCATCATCTACAGTGAAGAGCACAATGTGGTTAATGCCTAATTTGAATAATAATCCTAGTTAATTGTAAAGGATTTACCATTAAAATACCGACAGACTCCTGAAGAATTTATGGCAAAACTGTGAAGCACAGTGAATGCAGATGTGGCAAACTGTCATTCACACACTCAATCTTTTTTCAAGTTACAACTAAACAACATGTGTTACATATGTAACTACAGCTCTGTGAATTCTGGCCTCCAGGGGGAGTTTGTAATATCTGGATTTGAACATTACATTGTGAAGCTAAAGCACTTAACTTACATAACTAGTAAAACTAAACCAGATGGTAGCTGTAAGATTTGCACTCATCACTTTAATCTGCAGTACACTGTGATGCCAAGATAATTTAGCACTGAAAAAGCACAGAAATGCAACATCTGGCATCAACGTCATCTCTGCGTCTCATTTTTCTCAGCAGAGCTTTTGCAGATAATGCAGTGGGAAATACACCTGGATCAATTTTCATTTTAAGTTCTATGAAACGGCCAATATCCACGACAAAACTGTGGGTGGTGTCACCGTCTAAAACTTGAACAGATGCAACAAGTACACCCAGAAAGCAGCTTTGTGCAGCTGAGGTTACCTGCAAACTCCCTGGAGGCCACAAAAGCTGACTGCTCCTCGTTAGCCCGACTGGCATCCTTGTTAAACAGGATGAGCTCATTATGCCGCGGGGACTGGCACCGGGAAGGGGAGGGGGGATGACTGAGCTGAGGGGACGGGCATTGGGAAGGAGATGGGGGAGAGCTGGGCTGTGGAGATGGGCACTGGGAGGGAGAAGGGGGGGAGGTGGGCGCAGGGGACGGGCACTGAGACAGGGAGGGGGGAGGACTGGACTCTGGAGACGGGCATTGCGAGGGTGAGGGGGGAGGGCTGGGGTCAGGTGATGGGCATTGGGCGGGGGAGGGAACAGGGCTGGGCTCAGGAGACGGGGTGGTGCTCGTCCTGGGAGGTCTGGGTGTTGTGGTGATGCTCGTTGCCATGCTGAGGTGCTGGAAGCGAGGGTCCTGTGGGATGTTTCTGTCCCTCTGGGCGTACCGTTCTGAACACAGACCTGCAGACACAATTTAGAGTCAACTTCAACCCCTTTCATTCTGCACTCACACTCTGCAGTCTGATCACGAGCTGCTCCGCCACTCAGTAGCAGTAAAAACATTTTACCAAATAATTTTAAGACGTGGAACTCTGAGTGCATTTCATATCATAAAGTTTGACTGTGATCTGGTGTTGCTTCATCCTGAGTGCTGGGCAGAGGACTAAGGTGCTCTGGAAGTGGTTTTCATCACGGTGGGAGTGAGATGAGAAGAATGGGGGCATGTTGTGCAGCAGTATGAAATATATGTGCTGATATACTGCGCTGTGATGGCATTTTGCTGCATCTAGACGTAGAAAAGCTACAAAATTGATTGATCACAAAATGTGTCAACATTTAATTGCAGAAAAAATTTTCTCCTTGATACATAAACACATAAACGTACAGGATGGACGCAGGCTGCTGTTAATGTTTGTATAGGCGTGAAGTGAATCTGTGAGAATGATTTGCTTGCTGATACATATTTGACAATTCAATAAAAATACTTGAAGACTACTGAAAACTATTTTGGGCAGGCAGACAGAGAGACAGACCTGTAATGGGGATGAGGACCCACGGGATCTCCCCCTCTTCCTCCCCCTCTTCGTATGCTCCTGCTCTCCTCCCCAGTCCTTCTCCTCTACCTGCCGCTCCGTGGTGATTCATCTCTCCGCTGTGGGAACTCGGACTGAATCCCTCCGAACTACTGACGCTGCCCGCCATCTGCTCCTACACACACACACACACACACACACACACACACACACACACACACACACACACACACACACACACACACACACAAACAAAACGTATTTTCATAATTAACAAGTACAGCAATTATTTCAGCAGTTTGTTTTCACATAATGTCTTGTATCATATCTCACTGTAGCTACATATATCAGTACACATACTTTTGCAAGACATTAATACAGTTTTCCCTCTGTGGTACAAAAAAAGGACATTAATAAGTATACTTAAAATAATATTAATAACGTTATTAGTTTGATAGTGTTAGACAAACTAGCACAGAGACCTTTAAGGGTATGTTTGGATTTTCTTCACGTCAATCTTCAGACAATTCTCTGACTCAGACTGCTGAAGCCTCACGTTAGCGTCAGCTGGTCTTTAGAAGTCGTTTTTACACAGAACAAGGAGCGTGTGCCTGGTCTCTTATCGTGCAGTCGTGCAATGAAGGCATCACTACACATGTGCACCACATAAGACAGACTTGAAAAAAATCTTCCAGGTGGGTTCCTGTTGTACACTATCATAATGTGAGCGTGCTTTATGTTCAGCACAGGGAAATTTAGCTTGAGGGAAATTAAACAGCACTGACTCAAAGGTGACTGTACTGAACCACAGGTAGCAAATTTACTTAAAACTTCATCATTACCTCCAGCTCCTCCTGCTTCCTCAAGTCAATGTCACAGTTGGTGGGCAGCCCCAACTTGGCAGCCAACCTATCAAATGGACAGGATTCCCTCTGGCCTTCCTCTTGCCCTTCACAAGGGCTCTGATTGGCCGTTCCCATGGCAGCCTTGTTGAGACCTGGCAGAGAAACATTCATTTTCAAAGATGTTTTTCATCAAGAGTTTTCAAAATGTTGTGAACATCATCATCATAAGATGGTGCGAATGATGAACTACAAACAGAACAAAGAAAGGGTCATAGTGAAAACAGATGGTGGCTGAACAAATGAGTAGAAACAAACTAAAAGAACATGAATAAAAAGTCAAAGGTTCCATGTGTGGTATGTCAATCTCAGTATAGAGTCACCTGACAGAAGGTTGAGAAGTTTGGTGGCTAGTTCAGATTCGTCTTCCCTCAGGTCAACATCCTTCAATCCCACTGAGCCAATCACAGATGCAAGAAAGCCAGTAGAGGCGGGGACTTGGTTTCCCTCAACTAGGAGAAAAGATGTTAATGAAGGACACATTGGCCATTAATTGAAAGATAAATAACAATAATTAAGGTCCCAAAAGCTAATTGTACATAGCCACAGATCAGTCCGCCATGGTTCCCTCACATCACCTGCCACTTGACCAGGAAAGACAAAGGAAAAGCAGCTGGACTGCAGTGTGGCTCTTAAACTGCAGTGGAAACAAGAGCATGAAGCCCAACATGAAGCGTGTCACTGGCAGGGCAAAAGAAGCTGCTGCTCCTCACCTGGAATCCCGCTGTGTGTTCCTGGTTCCTGTGATGCCTTCAGGAACTTAAGTGTCCTCTCCGCGGTCTCCTGCTCGAGTCGCCTCTTCCTCCCTGGTGCCTTCACCGCTCCTCCCGCTCCTCCTTCTTCCCTGCTCACCTCATTCTCTGCATTTCTCTTGCAGGTCAAAACCAGGTCTATCAGCTGCTGCATCTGAGCAACAAAACATGGGAGTTCACTTTAGACTGAAAGGCCAACATGACAAAAATAAATCAATCAAAAGAGAAGTTAGTCTTTTTAAATAGTCTACTGTGACACCATATTGGTAAAGAGATCGTCTTTGACCGTCTGCTTTTATTTTCCAGAGGCAGCCAAAGTCACCTTTTGAGTGTTGGTCTGTCTGTCTCTTGTGTTGCTGGTCGCGTCCTTCCCCATCGCCTCTCTCTGCCCTGCATAGCTATTCTTGAACTTCACCTCCTGTTGCTCCTCAGGGCCACAGTGCGCCTCTATCATCAGCATGGCCCGGGCCACCGACAGCAGGTAGAGGGTGGGGCTATAGAGGTAGGAGCGCAGATATCCCTCCATGTTCACCCTGTGGTGTTTGGGAGCAGGAAACAGCTTTCCTTGCTCATCCAGTGTGGAGTCGTACTTGCCCATGGGGTACTGTCGAACCTGGAGAGTAAAGAAGAAATATGTGCTATGACCTTGTAAGGAATGCTTCAAGGTACAAATATAAAATATGGACTTATAGACTAAATACATGCCAAACATGTGTGGACATGCATGTCCACATACTTAGGCTCTGTTTCAACATGACAGTTCTCTATGCATAAACCCAGCTCCTTAAAGACATCTATTTTCCCAGTTTGGTGTGGAAAACCCTGTCTCATGAGAGAAAGACCCCTGCAGCCAGGGTCAACGCCTGGTGGAAAGACTTCCCAGGCAAGTGGAGGCCATTGTAGGAGCAGACTAATTTTAAGTTTTAACAAAAATCTGCAAACAATCACCCTGAAAATGACACAGCTTTGGGAACAGCAGCAACAGCCACAACAGTTCCACAACAGCAACTTAGAAAATTCAATTCAGATCATGTGACAGTCCCATTTAAAAAAAAAAAAAAAAAAAAAAAAAAGCAAAGAGAAATTCTGGGGATTATGATTTGAAAAACGATTTCATACGTTGCCTTCATCCAGGCCGATGAGGTATTCCCGTGCCTGGCGCTCCACGCCCGCAGACAGCTCAGGAGGGGGGTTGGCGCGGGCCTTGACCAGGGCATGGTGCAACGCTGGGATAAACTGGCTCAGTCGTGGCATCACAGTTCCACCAGACACTGAGGCATCATCAGAGGAGGCACACCTTAGCACTGTGAAGAAGAAAACAACATAAATACTCACATCATGGTGATAATTAACCGGTCAAAGCTGCAGTTTGTTCCTCCTGTAGGTGTTTAGCCTCAACAGATGATTCCTTTATGTTTGTTAAAGCTGTATTCATCAACATCATTTATATTAACAACATTAACAATTCCCTACTAGATAATATCTCATTAGGTAAATACTGTAAAAGCCCCCCCCCCAGGTGGTCCCTGTGTTACTCACTGGATCTGGTCACGTCTCTGGACTCTGGGAAGACGAACAAGGCCTGCAGACACCTTTTCCAGCTCTCTCCTCTCTCTGAAAATACAAAACACATGGCTTCCTAACCTGAAGTCCTAAAGTAACATTTATTCTATATGACAACACAAATTTGAGGAGTGTCCAGGAGCAAAATATGAAATTATGATTCAGCAATATTTTCTACTTTTTTGGTAACTGACAAATGGCTATTGTCACCACAAAGGCATGAGAGATTAATTATCCTTACTGCCTTATTTCTAAATGACCACATGGCTTCTCAAACATTATCCTCTACATAATTTACAGGTACACATCATCTGTCACATGACATACCAGTGGGTGTGGCCATCTGAACACTGGACAGCAGGAAGAGAAAGCCTCTTTCTGTTAGTGGAGTCACCAGAACCTGTAAGCAGAGCAGACAACATGTCAGTCAACAGTTATTCTTTAATTTCTCCACCTGTCTTCTCTTTCCATTTCCTTTCTTTCTTCATTCTTCCTGTTTGGAACTTTCTTCCAGTCTGTCATAATACTCTTCCTGCAGTTCACTGTCCTCCTGTAGTCTCCAGTGTTACAGCTTAGTAAGCATGCACTTCAGCTTTCATCAATCACACATATATTTTCCAGAAAATGCACTTTTCTATCTTGTCTTGTTTTAGAAGCTCTCTGCTTGTCACATGTGTTTCAGACTGCAAATATGACACAAAAAGACAGCCAGCACAAATGAATAAATGCTGGTTCCCTCCACAAGGGCCAGATAAAAGCTGAGAGGGGTGAAATTACTTGAACATAAAGGATTACATGGTAAATTCAGTTTAATGTACATCTACAGCATTAATTCCACCAGTCCAACAGAGTCATGTCGAAATGTACATTATAGCAAATTAATCAAGACAACAGGTAAACATGGAGAAGGGAGTTTGCATTAATCAGGAAGCAGGGGCTATGCCTGTCTCTGCCACTGAGGAAAATAAAGGCCTGAGCTTCTATTCAACTATTTACAGTTCGTGTAGATGAAATCCTGTGATTTCCCTACAGTGTGGCTGTCCTGTAATGTATCAGCATCCAGTGCACTCAACAAAATAAACTGATTTATGATGTCAAAATAAGCCAAACTCACCACTCTCTTTATCTCCAGTTCCTGCAGCAGTGTGGTCACGTTGGTCGTAGACCGACTTTTATCAGTCACCTCCAGAAGACTGCAGCAATGGCCGTTCTTCAAAACTACACACAAACACACAAAATCCTATTCAGTCTCAGTTCTAGTTTGAGGTTATTAATATCTAGACAATATAATAATTAACTTAGCCCAAAGCAGTGCGTAATGGACCATCACTGTGACGTTATACTGGACTTCACCTTCTTGGCTGTTGTTGTAGAGGTTGTATGAGAACAGTTCTGAGGGGAGCAGCTTGGTCAACTGGTCAAGCCTCATCAACGAGCCAATTTCCAACTTCTCTGGTCTGAAGGAGACACGTGGTGTGATTCACACAGAACAAATCATTTGAAAATTTGAGGATATGCTTGTTTAAGGCTCATGTTTAAAGTAATAACCAGCTACTAGTTGGATTTAGTTTTAATTTGTTTAGCTCTCTTCCACAATGAAATCAAGAGGAGGGATTACAGCTCATCCTTGATCCATCGACAATTCTGGTAGTTAGTAGACCAGCCACCATTATAAAAGGTTTGTGCTCTCGTGTGGGTCAAAGCTACACATCTATCCATGTTCTAACTGCTAGAGTCCAGACAAACCATATTTTGACACTGTTGATGGAGCAAGTTTAGCATTTTGTCTCTACTTTCCGACTTTGTGCCATGTGAGCCAAAACATGCCCCAGTCTTGACCTCTGTAGTGGACAGATTCATTTGATTTGATCCTGTCATTCGACTGTATGCAAGACACATTTTTGGAGTGTTATAAAATTTGTTTAAATTGTCAGAAGTCAGTTCAGCACTCACAGTCTGTGGGGGAGGAAGGGAGGAGAGAAAGAGCGAAGGGAGATCTGGAAGAGAACTCTGTCATCCTTCACCAAATCTCCAGTCCACACGGTGAACTGTGCGCGCTCTGAGGGAGCAACACACAGGAGAGAGAGGGAGAGGGAGAGGGAGGGGGGGAGAGAGAGGGAGAGAGAGAGAGAGAGAGAGAGAGAGAGAGAGAGAGAGACAGAGAGACAGAGAGAGAGAGAGACAGAGAGACAGAGAGAGAGAGAGAGAGAGACAGAGAGAGAGAGAGAGAGAGAGAGATCTATATTAGATCTGTTGAATGTGAACTATCTTGTTTAAGGTCTGGTGTGACTGAATGGAAACAGGAACCAGTGCTCCCTGCTCACCTGTGCTCCCCTCTGCCGATTGGCTGTTCAACCTGTCCATCAAACACAGCACACAAAGAACATGCCAATTCAGATACTTGGTGCTGAGATCAAGATTTTAACACATGCAGCATTCAGCTAGCTTTAACTTGACTTTTTCAATTTGAACAACCATGTTGATGTTTTGGAAGTTTAAGCTCATTTGCGAAAAATCATGTATATTTTACAATACTGCCAAATGTTTTACACTGAAAATAACAGTCTAATGTCTAACCTGCTGATTTTCATACCTGATCGGGGGCAGAGGTTTGCTGGGAAGTGGCGAGTCTTTTCCTTTAAACTGGAAGGAGACGACGGCATACGGACACACCTGGCGAGGTCGCTGCCGCAGCTCGTCGAACGAATACTCGTAGAAGTATTGCTGAAATAAAAAATACAATATCAAATCTGCATCATTTATGTCCAAGCGTAATAACGTCCAGGGGTAACTGGTCCATTTCTGTGGAGAACTCTTGCAGAAACTAATGATTTCTGTAAGACTGCTCTGAGCCCACGATTGCAAAGCTGTTTTTCCCACGTGTGTGTATGTGTGTGAGAAAGAGTGTGTCTACCTGCGTGAGTTCGAGGGCCCGGTAGGAGGTGAGCGAGGTGACTTTGCTGCCGTTCTTGGAGATGTGGCTGTCGAAGCGAGGTGTCGGATCTAGAAGGTTCTTCATGTTTTCATAGATGCTCTTCACTTTCCCCTGAAACCACAAATTGATCCAACGCCACAGTCAAACTGATTATTACTGTTTCTATCACTACAGACTAACCACAGACTCACCAAAGAAGCTAGCAAAGGATTTTGGTGGCCTGTAGACAGTTAACAAAGATAAGGAGAGGAACAACTCAGTGTGGCAGAAAGGTTTTTCTTCTTCCTTTAAATAAATACCCTGTTAGGTTTGCTGGAACCAAACACTGAACAAAACTTTACTTCTTTACATATTAAGTGTTTTATTCTCCAGACTGTAAGCAGTACAACACAGATCTGGAACACAACATCTGGGTTCAGAATCAGAAGCCCCTCCTAATGGAGGACCTTTGGCCGTCCTCCAGGCAGGGTCGAAGCTGGCTCAACTGGAGCTGTAAACGTTATCCTAAGTAGTAAAGTCTTGAACCTATCTTTAGATTTTGCACTTGTATTATCCCAGCAGGTAGAGAGGTGCAGGTGACTTTACTGCTTCACTGAATCTGGGGAAGGTTACATGTCATTTAGAGTTGGCTGTTCTTTTCGATCATGTTGAGTTTTGCACGGCTAATTTACCAGCGGGACACGTTGGGAAAGTTTCATAAAGTCCTCACCAGGACAAATATCTTTGCTTTCAAATGTGGAAATCTTCTGCAGTAATTTATGGTAGTGCGTGCATTTCCATCAGACACACACCCTGTTGACCTTGTGTGTTTGGTAGCTGAAGGCAGCTGCAAGTAGATCACTGCAACCCTGAGTTCCTGTCATAAATAATCCTCCCAATCAATGTTCACTCAAAAGAAACATCTTCCCAATGATCTCACTATGACCTAACAAGGCCAGTAGTTAAAAAAAAGTCGCAAACGTAGCAAAAATAACTTCAAAGCAGAGAGCAAAAGAAAAGAGTCTGCATGAAGCAAAGCAGGAAGCACAAACTCTGGTTAAAACACCTTTCCTGCCTCTGACAGGTGAGCTAACAGAGACAGTGATGATGACGACCAGCCAGCTGATTTACCTTCATCACTTTGAAGATGATGATCTCCCCCGTCGTTCCAGGCGTTATGGCGTTAACCTGGAGCAAATCCGAGTACCTGGACAGATACACTCCTACACACACACACACACACACACACACACACACACAAAGAACAACATTAAATCACAGGTTATTTTCCTTCCACCTGATTAAATAAACCAGGTGGATTTCAGTGAACTCCCACATCCAGTGCTGCATGTTTGAGCCGAGGGTCAGCACTGGAATTTATGCATTCGAGCCTCCGTGAACCCTCCTTTCAACATGCACATAAATGCTCAGAATCTGTTCACTCCTACCTTTACTGGGGTTTCCCAGCACTGTGATCCAGCTCTGACCCACAAACAGCCCCTTCTCACAGAGGCAGGGTACCTAAGACAGACAAAGAACTCAGAAACATTAGACATTAGATAATAAACTGGATAAAATATCAGTTTTAAATGAAAAGGCTTATTGAATATTATCACCTGATAAACTGATTCTGCTCCCAGTGACCGGTCATTGAAATGGCAGTTCTTTGTCTTTTTACACAGAAAACCCAGTCATTCTGTCTCTTAAGCATGAAAACAATCTGTAACATTGCCTTGAACTTCAGAGCATAAGCCCTGGAGCAGAAGGCAACCTCCCACTCTGTACTATCAAAGACACGCCCCCTATTAAGGGGACAAGTATATGTAAACTCTCACCATTTTTGATTCTTATTAAATGGAAATATATGAGCGCATCGATCCCACGACACAGTTACTGCCTGCATTGTGTTCATCTAACAAAGGCTGGCTTTTATTTGATGCCCGTTTTTTATTTGAGAAAATACAATAACACCACAGCTCTGTGTTGATCTCACCATATCAGCATCAGCCAACAGGAAACAGTAGCTCTCCTCCAGCTCCTTGTCTGTCCTCCCATCCGACTTCATCTCCCTCCTCTTTTCCACAAACTGTGACACACACACACCCAGACAAACCCAGACAAACCCAAACACACACACATAGAATTTTTCTCAGGACACTTTATAGTTTCTCTAATTAGCTTCTGACATAAACTCCACAAACTCTCGTACACATGTGGAATGGAAGCCAAATTTAGATATCAGTTGAACATATCAACTCTGAGTAATTCTCACCAATTAGATGGCATGTTACTTAGTGATAGAGCAACATGAAACATTTCAATGGAAATGTCCCTCCACCCATCTATCCATGTCCCACCTCTTTTTCCAGCTGCTCACTATGGATGAGCCGATGCTTGCTGTAGGTGAAGCAGCCAGCAGAGCCGGTGTCGATGTAACTAGATGTCAGGATGGTCATCATGTCTTCATACTCCCTGGACTCAGTGGAGACACAGTGGAACAGCGCTGAAAGAAGGACACAAAGGTCAGTATGTGTTTACCCATGGACTCTGGCGACTCAATGACAATCCCTTACCACTTTTTCACTAATGATTATTAATAATGACAAGTAATAATTTTCCACTGAGCTCTCAGCTTGTGCAGACAACTCAACCATTAAAAATGTGTAGGTTTGCTGTAGAACGAGTGATTCACTGATGAACCTACACAAAAGGTTATGTTCCATCAGCTACCTATTATCAAAAGCGTCTGCATCTGACCAAGAAGCTACTACATACACTTCATGTTCAGGAGTATGTGGACACCTGAACACTGCAGCCATATGTGACTGCTGAACATGCCATTGTAAAAACCATGAGCATCAATCTGCTTCCTCCACTCCTCCAGTTTAAGTCTTTCCACCAGATTTTGGAACCTGGCTGCAGGTATTTGCTCCCATTCAGCCACAGGAGCATTTATTTAGTTTATTCTGACACCTGCAGACGGACTCCCTCCCCGCTGTCTCGAGTGTGAGATTGCAAAAAAGAGTCCAGAGCAGGAGAAGTTGTTAGATTATCTACAATACATTCTCTTGCAAACAGGATGATCTTGTTCTACCATCAGAACAATGTCAGCACAATAGGCAAGTCAAAATGTGTTGTATTATCAGGACAAAATGTTCATTTAATCAGTAGATAATAACATATGTGGTGTCATGGTCAGCAAATTATGACACACCTAATCATATGACACGGTTATTCATTTGGCTTTAAGACAGTAAATGCTTATGATTGAGTAAAAGAGAAGATGAATAATAAGAATTCCCATTACAAGTGCATCCTCAACTATTTCACCAAACTGTGTCATTAAACATCAGAAATCAGAAATAAGTGAGAAATAAACGCCCTAATCTTTTAGACAATCCTTTATGCAGCTTTCATCGCCTTTCAGATGAGCCCCGCCCACACTCAAACAGAAGGTTTAAGCATCTGGGGAGTCTACAAAAAGAGCTGTTAGCCTACCCCAATTATAACAGGACCACTGCTGCCTTTTTGTGCCAAATTCTCAGGAGACCAGACGATCCACAGTAGCTGCCGCCCACAGTGTGGTGGAGAGGGCCCAGCTGGAGCAGCTGGTCAAACACCTGATCTAAGACAGGTGCTGTCCATGTGCACACACGTCTTCTAATGACAGATATTTCACAAATGATCACTCCCTGTCATGGTAAAATTGGCTTGTAAAATATTTGAGTGCCCTACAAGGATAGAATTTTTGCCCTTTTAACAACCACTGAAACAGCACTGGGTATCAAGACCATACTCCACTTTCATAAAGGGCCAGTCATTTGTTTGTTTCAATGTGTTTGTCAGTACCTGAGAGCAACTTATTACTTTTCCATCTACATTGCAGCTCATACATAAGGCAGCACACATACCTCAGGATAAAGAAACATAACACCCTTTTAATCTGAGTCTTAACCAGCAATATGTCGAAGTTACAGCTAAACTTTATGAAACTGTACATCAGACCAACACTAACCTTAACCCCAAACCTAATCTACCCTGAACTGACTTGGTCAAAGGAAAGACCAAGAAAAATGTCCTCATTTAGAAGTTTTCAACTCAGCTTCGTCCTGATGACAATCATCATCACACTGTGCACGTGCACACACGCGGCTGCCAACGTAAACAAACCGAGGAGGCGGTTACCCGTTGCTAGCTAATACTCGCTAACCGAAGCTAATGTCTACATAAAGCTGAAGGCAAACTTAAGAAACAGAGCTCAAACCATGGAAATCTGCCGCCACTTGCAAACAAAATCAATATAAGCTATCAAATGAAAAGAGACGTCAAGTGGTAGCTAACTTATAAGCACATAACATTAGCTGGCTAACTGTTAGCTAACATCTATGACTTATCTTTAGCCGCTACCTCGGACGCATTCCAGCTTGTACAAAACTTAGATAGCTTAGTTTTGTTAGGTGCATCATAATTAATAAATATGACAGCATAGTTTAATATATGAAGTACATAAGGGGGAATGTGTGTGAGTATGTACTCCATAACTAAAGTAACAGAATAAAAAGGTCAGCGATGGACTTCTCCGGACTTGATGGATGTTTAGCTGTCCGATAAAGGACCTACTCTGTTACTCTCGAACGTTAAAGGGAATGAGGACTTCGGGGCGACAGTTGATACGTTAATTAAATTATTGAAAGTGTAACGGCAAATTGATATATGCAACTTTATGTTATGATTTTACTGAAGTGCACGAAGCAGACGAGCCCACCTCTCTTTTCCTTGGTTTTCCTCGGGATAGGGAACTTCAGGGGCGCCATCGGCATATGTCTTTGGTAGACCCCTTGCAGTGCCGAGTTCCTCCTCTCCATCCTCCCACCTGCAGCACTCAGTTTCCCCGCACCAGCTTGAGATTCTCTGGCTGGGTGCATTTCGATCATCTCGAGATCTTGCAGGCTAACGTTAGCTCCAACCTCGGTGGCAGCAGACGCCCTCCTCGGACGACCTGCCTCCCTCCGGACCAGGTTGTCATCCATTGCCGGATTCTCGAACAAACTGACGCCTCTTCTCCCGGCCGTCACTCTGTTACTGGTTCCCGGCTCGAGCCCCGCGTTGATACCGCTGCTACCTCCTGATCCCGCAGGGTAGAGGATCGAACCGATGCACAACACCCGCCATGCTTTTTGGGAGCGGTGATCTTCTTCACTGAGATTCAACTGCAGCTATTGGACTCGCTTTACTGCCACCTGCTGGACACGAGTAAATACTTAGATGTCGAGTTACTGAGAATGGAAATCGTTTTTTGTTTTTTTTGTTTTTTTTGTTTTTTTTCCAGGAAAAGAAGTAGCTGATTATTATTTAGAATTTTCACCCTTTTTCCACTTTCCCAAGCAAAACTGGCTTCCATGTATTTCTTTGAGTCTTATTTGTTTGATGGCAGCAATGATCAGGCAGAGCAATATTGTCTAGTGGTTAATCTAAAACACCACACACACACACACACACACACACACACACACACACACACACACACACACACACACACACACACACACACAGCAGCCCCTGGACTTGAGCCATAATGCATGGCTTTTAATAGCCTCTTGAAATATTTCTAGTAGGCATTCTGAGAAATGAAAACGGCTCATACAGCCAACGCTGGCAGCTCAAGCTCTACTTACATGTACTCTGTGGTATTAAGATAAGTTAAGATAAAACTTTATTGATCCCACACCAGGGAAATTAAGTTGTTACAGCCAGCAAAGTATTAAAGGATAGGCAAAAACAGTGGCATAGAAGGAGCAAGATAAAGGATAAAATAAAAATAAAGTATTACCAACAAGGTAAAGTGAGCAACTGCCCTAGACCCCGAGACCCCAGGGGTCCCAAAAGGCAATGGTTCACTTTGTGCCAATCAGTTGCACATAATTTAATACAGTGAAAATATGGGCTGACAATAACTCGCAGGCTAATACGACTGTGCTGACAAAAGCTGCATCTAACAAGTTAGAATGAAGTCTAGTTAAAACATTCAGCTCAAACATAGAGCATTAGATAAGGTGTGTGCCATTAGTATCTCCAATTATCTGATCATTTCTTTGTATACTGTACATGCTGTGCTGAAATCTTTCCTGGTTTCAGATTCGTGTGTAATAAACGTATGTATTCAAGTGAGGACAACTTGAGCTGCATGAGTGTTTATTCTCTTACTCACCAAAGTAAAGACTTACCAAAAGTGCCAGTTTTTCCACATCAGAAGACCTCTCCTTTTTACAATCCACGTTAATATCCAAGAACATCTAAACATGGCAGCATTTTCTTTGCAATCACCACGAACGACCCACTGAGTGACAGACTTCTTTTGGAACAGTTTATTGGTGCTTTGGTCTCGTGACACACATTACCATTTTTATTTTCTACTGAACAGAATAAAGAGCGACTGACAGTGTGTACACAGTTTGTTTTGCTAAAAATGGTCATTTATAAAGCTGATTGTCTTGACACTGTAACTCATATTTCTCATGTAATGTCTAAGCTCATATATAACAGACATGTTTGGCTTTGTTCCTACATTCATATACAGACAGACCTATAAACATTCTTTACATACGTACAGTACATACACAGCAGGCCCTTCCTTCAGGACTTCTTTGATTGTCAAAACACTTTGAGTATTTTATAGGATATTATGGTAAAACTGTAGGGACAGATGGTCCAAACTGAAACACTTGTTTGATGCATCTGGAATATTTTCAGTAGATTACAAGCTAAAATTACAATACTGTATTGGTAACTGTGTCTCCCATGAATTCCATTCAGACACAACGATTTCAGATTAGAAAACGACTTTTGAGGGAAATATAAGAATTTTTGGAGATCTTAATTTTTTCTGCACACTGTAAATCCACTGCTGCTGCTGAAAACACTGATATTGAATCATACGGTAAATGTGCCATAAGACCAAACGGAGGACCTAAAAGAAGCTTAATAGCTCAGTGGGTTCAAAACTCTAAGATCTTACGTTTTGAGTCACTTTATTTAATACTAATATCAAAAATTTTGACTCATGCAGGTTTGACATAAGAGGCTCTTTTACAGAAAAATCATGGTCACGGTTAAATAAAGTAGTGGCTGGTGATAGAAATAGGACAGGATGCTGTGTTGAGGGAAAAAGCCTGTGTCCACCACCACAATCTTGTCTCACTCCGCTGTATGAACATCAGTCATGCCTGCATTCAAATTCACTGAGCATTGCATTAAGAGGTTTTTGGTAAAGTCTTGAAGAACGTACACGATACATTGACATTCATACATTCACAAAACATCGTGAATCCAGACTTTGGGCTTTGATAATCCATCAGAAATGGATGCACAGCTCTGTTTTCTCCAGTGTTTTCAGACATTAGGACTAATTTCAAGACGTCTTTTAAAGAGTGTTAGAAATGGATCAAGTTGGGAGAATTGCTGAGGAGCAATGAGTCCTTCAGCTTCAAAGAATGAACAAATTATAGATACAAAACACATGGGTATTACTGATGTGGTACACAGCGGTAACCCCAGTAACCTGACAAAACAGTGGGTGGAGCCACAGTGTCGTGGTATGTGGACTGACGTCTGGCATTCAGGTCGTCGCCATCTTGGTTTTTTGGAGCCAGAAGTGACACAAGAGGGTGGAGCTGAGGAGGATACACATCTCTACACCTTTATCTGGACTGGTTCTGACTGAGAACCCGACGACACACCATGGCAGCTCCTTGTCAATCACAAAATAGCCACGCCCTGAAGCATACCCTGCTTTATCGTCTATTTCCCTCCAGGTCCAGTGGAGGCATTCCAGAGCACAGTGGCCATCGTGGTTTACCAGCAGTCTGGATACAGCAGCTACAGAGTTCTGGAACATGTTGGTTAAAGTGATTGTTGATATTCTTTTGACTTTGTCTGTCAGTGACATCATCATGAAGTCCCCATTCGATTGGCTGCAGTGCCAGTCCCTCAGAGTGGGCCAAGCATCAGCACCTGTGGGTCAGCTCCTCACCCTGCAGTGAGTCAGCCTCGCTGGTGTCCATGCCGACCTCATCCCCCTCCTCAGTCCCACTCCGCTCCTCCTCCATCACCCCCCTCTCATCCTCCACTTGACATGGAGAAGCAGAGGTGAAGAGAGAGGTGGGAACGTCATTAGCACTTCCGCTGAGAGTCTCTCCTTTTCCTTCTCCTCTATCCATCTCCCAGGCTGCTCTGGCTCCTGGCTCTGTCCCCATAACACCACACCCACCATGCCCCGTCTCCATCTCCACACCTGTCTCATTGATCGTCAGCCTCGTCTCACCATCCATCCCTGCATCACTGTCTAATTCCAAACCCATCCCACCAGCCACACCCACACCTGTCTCCACCTCCCCACCCGGCACACCAGCCTCTTCACCCAGACCGACCTCTGCTTCCAAACGCAGCCCTGTTTCTGTCTCCCCCCACACCATTTTTTCATCCTCAAGCCCTGAATCACAGCGCAAGCTCAGGCCCGTCTCACCAAGCAGCCTTATCTGTCCACCCAGCCCTCCCTCCAGACACTGTCCCGTCTCTGGTGGCTGGTCTCCAGTCAGTGCTGCGGCCTCCTTGGCTTGTCTGATGCAGTTGATCCATTGCTGTTTGTTGAAGGCGTCACTGGCCTGGAAGCAGTGGCTCTGTGGCTGACCTCCTGCACGGTACGAAACCCGGAAGAAGTTCTTTGCTGTGAGGAGGAGAGAGACGATATTACTGTCAGACATCTTTGCCAATAAGTTTTAATTTCAAAATGTGTAATTTTAAGATTTGTTGTTTCTGAAAGAAACTCAGTCTGTTCTTCATTTTCATCCCAAATGTGTATATAAAGTTTATCACTGGACTTCCTTTCACTGAAACAAAGAGGCCCAAACTGGACTCAGACAGCCTCAAACCAAAAGTGAAGTAAAGATCTTTCGGCTTTGCAGGGTACTTATTAGTATATAGTAAGGAACCGGGGTAGTTCACAACAGACGAAAGAAAAAAAGTGAAAGCCTGCAACTGATCCTGATTTCTTCTGTGGAACAACAAAATGAAATGCATCTGTTATAACTGTGATCTACTGACTGCGCTCGTTGTTGCTGAAAGCCCCTCTGATGGACCCGCCCACTCTCATCTCTCCGTCTAATAGGTCCTCCAGGTCCAGCTGCCGGATGGGGATTGGCTGGCGGCAGAGCTGGTAGCTGACTGGCTGGTCGTTCAGCGAGACAGACCTGGTGATTACCAGGACGTCCTGGAACAGAAACACATGGAGCTTCTGCAAAGAGACAAAGAGACAGTGGAGTTATTTTTCTTCACCTGGTGTTTGCTCTATCAGCTGTTTTTATGCACACTTGTGTTCATGGTATAAGACTGCAGAAATCTACTGACAAGTCCTCTGTTGTTCTTCAGTTCTCCGTGGCAGCTGAGGGTCCTGGAGCGGTCAATGAGTTCGTCCCTCTGTCCGTCCTCCGTGTACAACAGACGGTCTTTATAGTACTGACACTCCGACTCACCCGTCCGCCTGTTGATGTCCGCCACCACGCTCTGCACCATCAGCATCTGTAGAGCAAACAGACAAAGTCGAACTCGATCAGCACATGTCAAAGCATCTGATGTGTGTTAATCCGACAAACGTGATCTACTGAGTCAACACCTTCCCTGACACAAATCATTTTCCTATCTACTGCCTCAGTCTGATGCAACCAGACCTATGGGACAAAGGTGTACAGTGTCTTAACGTTGGTTTTTCTCACCGCCTCATCCAGGTGCTGCCGGTCCGGGTGGTCATTGGGCGTGTGCTTCAGGATCTCCCTGAGCAGCAGTGGATATTTCACCAATCGGCTGCGGGGGATGTCCAGGAAGTTCCACAGGTCCAACTTCCTGCTGAAGGGCGACTGCAGACAGCGCTGCAAGAAGTCCTGCACCCGCCGATCCTGCTTCTTTTGGTCCAACAAGGCTTTGGCCTTCACCTGGTTGCTGCAGTACGAAGTGTAGGAGGAGAGACAGGGCAGCTGCAGGGACACAGAGACGGAGACCTGGTTACTGCAGAGCACAGGAGACATGTGACAAATGATTTAATGCCATCTTTATTCTGCAGACGGCATGATTATTTTCAGTATGTTACCCAGTCAGTCAGGATGTGTCCCACATGTTCTGTGGACCCATCAGCTTTTCTGGCATCTCTGAGGTGACTCAGCAGGTCTGAGGAGAGACAGACAAAATTCTATAAATGCTGTGCATCTGCAGGAAGACCAGCGGAGAGACAGGGGTTGACCTGCAAATGGTCCAGGCTAGAATCAAATGTTTTTCAGTAGCATCCACAAAAAGTGACACAGCTGCAACCATAAGACTCTGAAGTGAATCTCCATATTTAATCCATGACATCAACACCAATACTAGCACCAATACAATACTTAACATTTCAACGTCGATACCAAAACAATTTTTTCCACAAGTGATTTGAATATTTCAGGAAATATAAACATATTTTTCTTTCATTCAAAAAAAGAAGTTACCGTCTTTAATGTTGTCTAAACACAAACGGCCGTCCGAGAGCTCGGCATGAAACAGGTCAAAACTGGTCAATAGAAACATATGTATTAGAAAACTGACCAGATGTCTGATGAGACATTTCCTTTGAGCTCATTCAGTCATCACCTCTGCAGTGTTGACTGTATATGTGCAGAGAGGTGTTGAAGGTTTCTCATTCACTTCTACAAAAGCAGCTTTTACACAGCGTGGTCAAGGCAGGTCGTCATCCCGGTTTAAAAGGGGCCACAGTCACCGTCTGGTGGTAATTAGAGGAACTGCAGCTTTAAGCCCTTCACAGACATGGAACACAAAACACTGCTGGCTTTGTGTATCATGCTGTTGTGTTAAAGTGATGGCTTTAAAACTTCTTCTGAAGCCTTAATGACCATCATGAGCGTGAGGGTTGTGCTTCTCTTGCTGAAAGTGGTGGGAAATGTTACGAGGTCCGACCTGCTAAGATTACTGTTGTGACCTTTATGAAAAGTCCCCATCAGATGCTCCCACCTACCTTCATGCAGTGGGATCAGTGAGTCCAGAGTCCCAAAGATCTGGTTCAGCTCCTGCTCAGTCATGATTGACAACTTCAGCATCGGGTCACGGTAGGCCTGCACACACGAGTATAATACAGAAAATACTGGTACTGTCGAATAAATGCAGGAGGAAAGTCAGTTTTACAAAGAAAGATAAAGGTTTTTGTTTACCTTCTTAGCCAACTTGAGATCTTCCACCAAGTCCTGCTCGCCCTGAGCCAACTCAAATATAGCCTGCAGGAGGAGAAAGAGTTTGAGTCTGAGAAATGTGTTTGGGTTGTCGATAAGTGTTCAGAGATGGACGAGACTTCAGAATTTTTGTATTTATAGTCATTTATATTTCTCTCTCTAAATGTCGTCACCCATTGAGAATAAGTGCTGTATCATTGTAAAAAGATGGTGGTCACGTTGCTTTATATACATGATACCATTTTCTTAAGTCTCATAGCTGACTGATGGACTGCGCGTATCAGAAATCCTTCGGTCCACCGTGTCTCTCACCTCTTGCCGTTTTATCTCTTTCGGGCTCAGAGGTTGAGTCGCTCCCAGCCGGACGTCGAACGTCTCGCTCCAAAGCTTGCTGTCACGGCGCTTGGCGGCTGGGGCCGTGGCCGTGGAAACCCGCGCGGCCGTCATGGAGGAGGAAGGGTTGGACACCGTCGCTGAGATGACGCGCGTCTTCATTGTCGAGGAAGAGGGAGGAGGATGAGCGGCTCTCTCCATCTGACTCTCATTACGAAAACTGATGGAGCGCTGCAGAGACGAGAGGTGGTTAAACCAGCTGAAAGGTACAGAACAACACAGAACGTTCTTATTTTCTGTATCTGTAGCGTAGAGCTGCGAAGTGGAAAGAGCTAGAAAGCGCCCTTCATGTGAGTGCCTACAGCTGGAGCACTTCTACATCCTGGATCAGTATTAAAGTCTCCTGTTTGGATCATCGGTTCAAAAGATGAACAGACGCATTAGGAAACATCTGGTTCTTTGGATTAAAATGTCACCGCTCATGGCAGGTGCTGAAGATTACAGTGTTTGGAAAACCTGCAGCTTGAATTAGTTCACTTTTGAATTCTGGGTCAATTTTCGTTAGAATAAGCCAGTAATAACAGTGATAAAGTGTTTTCTACAGCTCTGATTCACACCTCTCCATCTCCATCTCCATAGCAATGTCTGCAGAGGCTCATGGATATTGTAGTATTACTGTCCGCCATGAAAAACTGATGGATGAAACAACGTTGACATCATTAAACTGTGAGGTCTTTACATCAACCTAGGGGATTAAATTATTTGGGAGGGTCTTGTGTGTCCATGTTTGGTAACTTTGAGGATATCATTAAACAAGAGAAATGAAACGGGATTGAAGAAAACCCCTTCAGCACCACTGGCCTCTACCACTATGCAACTTCATGGACTAAAAAACTGGTGCAGACATCTGAGTGGCTGTTCACCTGCAGCGTCTGACCAATCCTCTTCAGCGGTGTGGTCTTGACGGGCGGCAGCAGGCTGGCCAGAGACGTCACCCTGGTAACAAGTTTACTGCGCTTGGTGTTGGGCTCCTGGAGGAGACAACAGAGTCAAACTACGTCACAAAAAACCAAAAGATCCACAACCTGCTGGAGTGACTCTCACACAGACCTGCAGGCTGAAGCATGAACAGTGTCATATTCTGGGAATTTACTGAAGCTTTTGTGCAAAGAATTTAAACATTTCAGAACTTGGCGCCCCCCAGAGGTGATAAAAAGACACACTGTGGCGAGCAGAAGCCGGGGGGAAAAGTCATACGACGGGCTTCATGCATGTGTGTATAAAATGTCAAGGCAACTGTAGGGAGACAGAGACGGGGACGCTGCAGTCATGAGGTATGTGTCTTAACCATCTAATAGCTGTTGAGGTGTTTCAGTCTGGACCAAAGTGGTGCACAGACCCACCGACCAACCGACCGACAGACCGGCAGACTGGCAGACACGGCTTAAAAAAATCCTACATATCATTTCCAAAGGGCTGTTGATCAACTGATAAGTTTTCCATTGAGTCTGAACAACATGGTGAGTGTTGATGTTCTAGCGGTTTGCGGGAAAGTTGACAGTATTATTAACACACTGCAAGTGAAACAATAGTGTGACTCAAAGTCTTTCCTTTTCTACCAGACTCTCTCTCTCTCTCTCTCTCACTCACACACACACACACACACCCACACCCGCATCCACACACACAAATATAGACCTCGGTATTGCCACCAGTCTGCTTGTCCTGGATACACTTACAGTAAATCAATATGTGTGTTTGTGTGTGTATCTTCAGGCCTGCCCTGCAGCCCGCAGTCAGCTGACCTACTGGAACACAGGAACCATCAAACTTTGTTTCCATCAGCACACACAGTCAGGAACCAGCCAACCAAAAATAAATCGGCCTCTGGCAGACAGCCCTTTGTTTTTTTCATCCTCGATCTTTGACCACGGGAAGATTCTCAACTTCAGCTTCAAAAGTCCCAAATCTGATGACAGAGTCTCAGCCGTTTTCAGTGATTTTACAGAAAAAGTAAAGAGGAGACTGACAATAAAAAATGTGACATGATAGCGACTGAAGTTGCTGTTGGAGGTCTGATGTAAACAGCAGTGATTTCCCTCCTTTAGCAGATGATGCTGCTGTATTTATCAAAGATAGAACTGCTCAGAGAGGACGATAAATAATCAGTTCATTTGCTTTATAATCGAGAAGTTTCCATTGGACATGTTGTAATGGGTTTTCTGTGTGTGATGGCGCTTCAGATGATTCAATCTGACAAAGATCAATTAGGTGCAGTAGGTTAACAGTAGACTGGTTCTCTAATTAAAGCAGGTTTACAGCAGACTGACTGACTCAGGTCAGCTGTCAGGAGATTTTCTAACTTATGACCGGGACGCATTCAGCATGGGGTGGCCAGCATGCAGGTATCTGCTTAAGGGGATTAGCCGAAACGTCGTCTTTGCGTCTCCAGTTGCGAGTCGGACTGTAAACAATAACATAATAATAATAGTAAACAACTATTATGTACGTAAGAGGAAGTCCCGGACAGCTGCTGGACACACTGACCACAAAGCATTATTGATAGGTTCAGGGATTAACCTGCACCAGGTGGGAGAAGAGGCCTGAGAGGCAGGAGAGACGTCTGATGATCACGTACGACTGACAGAGGGAAGACCAGAGCTCAGAGGGTCAAACATGGAGAATCAAAACCTTCACATCAGGAAAAACAACATGATGTTCCCTCAGCTGCTCTCACATGTGTTCAGTTTGAGGTCTGCCGCTTCACTGCCTTTTGTTCGAGTTGGGGAAAAGTTGATCGTGAATTAGAGGGAAATATTCAAGAATGAAAGCAGACTTGAGAATGAAATGGAGTAACATCTCAAAGTCTAATGAAGGATTAACTTTACAGCTGCGTGGATTATATTAGATTAGATTATATTAGATTAAATTAGATTAAATTGTAGTAAATATGATGAGATCAGACCAAATCTGATTAGATCAAATTGGATTAAATCAGATTATATTAGGATAGGTCAGATCATATTAAATTCGATCAGATCAGATCATATTAGATAAACCTTCATTTAATATTAAGTGATAAGAGATTAAACTGAATTACATTCTGTTAAACCAGATAAGATTAGATTCACTTAGTTTAGAGGGGATCAAGTCAGATTAGACCACGTTAAATCAGATTAGATTAGAAGTCAGAGCGGAATAAATCACACTGAATCAGACTAAAGTTTAAGTGAAGCATGTGTGTGAAATGTAAAAACAGTTTAACCTAAATAACAACAAAAAGATGCTAAAGAATCAACTGATGAAAGTACAACATAATTCATTTAATTAGAATTAATAATTCACAGTTCAGATTAACAGATCTCACCTCCACCTGTTTCCCCATGTTGATCTTCCCTTTGCTGAACTCCACAGAGCATCCAGACTCAAACCAGTGGACCAGAAGGCAGAGGGGACTCTGCCCCCCCACCACCATACTGCTCACCCCACAGCCCAGCACAGGATCTGGAGCTTCCCCAGTACCAACAGAGCATCCAGCAATACTTTCAAACTGGTAGAGGGTCCAGGACCAGTTAACGACAGAAAGCGTGACACTGACAAACCATTAAGAGCGCGATCCACTAAGTCTTTACTGCTTTATCCAAAAAACACCCGAAAGAAACTGGTGCCAGTCAAGTTTCAAACAAAAGTCTGGTTCTGGAGGAGCAACCGGAAAGAGTTTGGTACCAGAAGATCGTCCTCTCAACCCAGTTCTGGTGGTGTCCTGAAAACGATGGACAGGATCCAGCTGGAAGCCGGCAGAGGG
The DNA here is from genome assembly GCF_051107435.1 of Chaetodon auriga. Taxonomy (NCBI): domain Eukaryota; kingdom Metazoa; phylum Chordata; class Actinopteri; order Chaetodontiformes; family Chaetodontidae; genus Chaetodon; species Chaetodon auriga. Next base: position 26,661,127 of record NC_135075.1, read on the forward strand.
TTCAGAGTTCAGACAGGTCTGGAGCTCTGAGTCTCTTTTTCCACGTTTTTCTCTGTCAAAGCTGTTAAAGCTTCTCTCTGCCGGTGACGGCTGTTCACTCGTCTCCCCCTGAAGCTCCGTCTGAAAGCACACAGCTGACTCTCTCTCGCTCTCTCTCTCTCTCTCTCTCCCTCTCTCACTCACCCACCCCCTTTACTTCCTCCCTTTCTTTTTCCCATTTCCTCGACCCTCTGTTTTTTCATTTTTTCTTTCATTATTGAGGAAATGAGTATTCTGAGCTTTAAGTAAAGAGTGACATAAAGTACACTTCTTATTGTCATCAAATCCCATGAAAATATCAAAATCAACAATGACCTGATCCACTAACGAGTACTGAGTGTGTATTAATGCCTGATATATCTTCTTCCTCTGCGCCATAGAGCTCCATTGTTGTTTAAAAACTATTAAAGCACATCAGTGAGTCACACTGCTGCACCGGGCCACACGTTCCTTCATTACCATGAACACACACACACACACACACACACACACACACACACACACACACACACTGCAGTTTATTTTGTGTCAACGCCACGTTCACTGTCCTGCTGCTGGAAATACTCACTAGAGACCAAATGTGGATTAATGCACAGCTGAAAACAGTCCCCAATAAATGTATTATTTCCTCCTGTTTGAGTAATGTCCTACGACACCCAGCTGTAGAAATTAAACTTCAGCCATCTTTAGAGATTTTACCAATGGGTTTATGGCTGAGAGCCATAGACAAGCAGGAACATACTGACATACTAATACATTATTGGTTTTGGTCTTTTCATGGGATTTGTTAACAATAAGAAAACAGAAGACAAAAAATAATCCATAACAAGCAAAAGTCCTGCAATCAATTTTCAGCAGGTATTAGTGGCTGCATGTACTCGGGTGTGTCGAGTAAAGGTCAACATGGAGCAACACTTAAAGCAGAAAGAACAAATTTATTGTCCAATATAACGTGTGTTGCTTTCCGTCTCCATGCACCTTCCTGAAGTGGGTGAAGCTGTGCCAGAAATCCCTGCTCTGCTTCTACAGCTCTCAACAAAACCACAGCAACGTCATCCAGGCTTTCAGTGGAGGTAACGATGACGGTCAGGGAGTGTCCGTGTTCTGTGGTTTTAAGGACCACCGCACTCTTTGAACATCAAACGTCAAACCAGAAAGTATCTGATGATCTGAACAGTTCTGACATTGTGTCGAAGACATCTATGTGTTGCTTTGCAGAGATACCTACTGAAGTTAGCATGCTAACCAGCTAGTCCCAGCCTGTCCCTTTGTGGTCGGGCTCACCAAGAGGCTGCTGAAGCCGGTTTCGGTTCTGGTGCCCATTCTGGTGCCGCTCCAAGCCAGCGTTCCCTGCTGGATCCCCCCCACCCCTGACCTGAAAGCCTCCTCCTCCAGGTGGTATAATCGTCCTAAACACCAATACTCCCCCAGTTCTTCCATACTGCACCTTTAAGCCACCTTCATTTGGTAGGATGAATCCAGCATTCATCAGTGCATCGTAAAGCAAAGCGCTCTCAACAAGCCCTCCGCTGTGATTATTACACTGATCACCATCAACATACAACAGCTTAATGCGGAAGAGGGCATTTAAGAGGTGCCTTGTTTGATAGCTTAATCTACAGCAATGCATTATATTTAAATGTCATCACATAATTTACAAGCAAAATGAATTCTGCAAACAAAGTTCAGTCCTCTGGTACATGAGTGAAGAAAAAAGCACATTTGCTTGAAAAATGTAGTAAAATAGATATAAAAAGACAATTTTCCCCTTTAAAATGTCAACAGTTTATCATTACATATTACCATCACCTGAACATACACACTGGCTGTTACTGGAGCTGATACTGGAGCTACTGGTGGTGCTGGGACTGTTGGGCTGTTCATCAGTCGATGCCAATCTGAACTGTAATTACTGGAGAGCGAGAGAAGCCTGCAGGCAGCCACAGCTCTGCCCTGATTCTCCAGCAGTTTTTAAGTCAATTACTGAGTGTGTTTGTGTGTTTATTTGTGATGTGGTGAACATGCGAGCCACACTGTGCAGGCAAAAACATGACATTTCAGAATTAAGACTGGTTTCAGCCATTTTTCAAGCTAAAACTCCAGCTTCTCAAATGGACTTCTCAACTGATTATTTGTTTTCTGACAGTCTGAAGACAAAACCATGAATCAATGACTCGAGAAAAGAACTGGAAGAACGACGGACAATTAAAATAGTCATTAGCTGGTTGAGGTCAGAGTAAGTCTCCAGGGAATGAATGTAAGTCAGTGTTATGTCCTCACACACACACACACACACACACACACACACACACACACACACACACACATCCTGGATCAGCTGTCGGTAATGAAGCAGAAGAAGAAGAACACCGATCATTGTGTCATTTTTAGAAACGTTTGTTTTCCTCGGTTTCCTTTGAAAGCCGTGACGAGTATCAGAGTCAGAGCATCGTCGCTGACCTTTGACCTGACATGAAACAAACCTCCTGTTCAGCCAACCAACGCTGCCCTTCTGACTCAGCTCCATTGTCTGTTAATGGGCCAGTTGGGTCGTGGACGCCCAGAGAAGAACAAGAGTCACCGGCTGATCCCAGAACAGATTCAGTTGTCTCCACTGACTCAGACAAACCCGCTTCACTACTGTACTGTGACGCATCGCAGCCAAGAGAAACTGAACAGAGGTGTGGCAAAATATGGACGGATGATGTATGATGGGTTTTTCTTCTTTGTCTTGGTGGTTTATTCTGCATAAGTTGCAGAAAAGGGAAAGAAACAGAAGGAAAAATCCTAAAAGTGGATGATGAACTGCAGAGAGCTGCAGGTGAGAAAACGTCAAAGTGAAGTTAAACGTGGCTCCGATCTCAAACCTTCATCATTATAAAATACTGTATGTCTCACTCTGATTTCACGACTTCCTCTGAGGGTTAAAATCTACGGAAGATGCAGCATTAAAAACTTTTTTTGGTTCATTATTAAGTTTTCTGCGTTACTATTTACCTCATAATTACTTTAGTATCTCTTAATTATAATATTATATTGCAATAATTTTAACTTCCCATAACTAAAGCACCTCATTATGAGCAAAAAAAAGCTTTGATAATCATAAAAGAAACCCACTTGCGGCGGATCACTGTGCTTCCTTAAAACACCAAATTACTTTAAAACTGTCTAAGAAAATAAAAGCCCGACAGCCTTATTAAAAGTTCTTGTTGTTGTTAAAAGATGTCAGAAGAAAACACATCTCCCCTCACAGTTTACTGGCCTCGCTTCACTGAACCACATCAATAACTGTCAATCTGCCATGTGAGCCTGAGGGGCTCAGTAGATATTAATTAACCCGTGAAAACATCTATAACTCGGCTGGAAACCTCCACAGTAAATGAGGTACAGCTCTGAATGACAGCAGGACTCCTTTAAAAGCTTTATTCACACACTTTCAGCGTGTTTTGTTTTTGTTTTACTACCATGTGAAATTTTTTTTTGGTCACTCTTTGTTTTAGAGGTCCCAAAGTTTCCTATAATTAAGGATTTCATATTATTAGCGAACCCATTGGAAGGTTCTAGAAAAGACTATCAGCAAAGCCACCAGTAGGTCAGCTGATCCTAAAAAAATGTGACATTTAAGCTTAAAATCTCACATTTTAACACTCAGAGGCCACTTTATAAGGTACATCTGTGGCTATTCAGTCCACCATGAATCACAGAGTTTATAATGTTCAGTTTTTGCTGACATGGTTAGAAATGTGTGAATTCAATTACATGTCTGTGACTGAGGTTGTAGTTAAAGGTACATGTTTCTAATTTTTCTAATTTACAGTCAACTGCATCATTAACTCTGACCTCAGTCATGAACACAGAATTAACACCTCTATCACAGTCAACATTAAAGGCGCCATAAAGGAGACTTTACGGCAAAGCAGTTTAATTGGATTACATTACGTTTCACAGGTGTACCTAATAAAGTGGCCATTGAGTGTATTTCAGTAATTAATAATGACTGAATGTTTACTTTCCTTGGTTTAAATCTTCAAAGTAATTAAAAACTCTTAAAAACTCTAATCTCAGAGTTACATCACATTACTGATAAAAAAAATAAAACTCAGACTTCGATGTGATTCATCTCCAGTCCAGATAAAAACAGTCCTGTTCCTGAAGTGAATATGTTGATATAAAATCCAAACCCCTGTCGGGACCTTTGACCTTAAATCACTGAAAATAATCTCCAGGTCCAGGAGTTTCAGTAAGAGCACAATATGACTGAGTGTGACTCACTGAGCTGCAGGGACGAACAGGAGACGAACAATGGACTGTGATTTATTCCAGGTTCACTATCAGCTGCCGCTGGTTTGTAACTAAATAAGAGCGATGGCGCGTTTGTCACACAAACGCTGCAGCGTATTGAACAGGGTGGACATCCTGTGTTAGAGCGAGCAGGGAGGGAAACGCCCGGGAAGGAACGGGCTGCTGGCAGAGGGCTAAAAATACAGACACGTATGAGGACCTAGGGGCTCCTGAGGGTCCCAATATATAATAACCTCACTGCTGAAGATAGTAAACTACAAGGTTGAGAAATGAAAGATGTGTTTCAGAGGAGACGTATTCCTTTCCTGTGTGTGTGTGTGTGTGTGTGTGTGTGTGTGTGTGTGTGTTTTTATGAAAATGTGTGTAATGTTTGGATATTATGTATAATTATAGGATTTTCAAGAAATCTTAAATTTGAGTGATTACAGTATGCTTCTCCTTCAGAAATACACATTCCTGCCTATGACTTGACACTATCTCCCTGGTCTACAGGTGGCGGTAACGAGCCACTAAACATCACAATCCACCAGCAAAGGCAGTGAAGAAGAAGACTGCTAGCTCGTAAACACGGATGTAAACAACGCAGGTTTAAAACTTTTCTGAAAAATCCACTTTGCAAATGTTTTATGAGGAAGAAACTGCATTCGACGCGTTCATTAGACTTCAGGGATCAACACAAGTGTAAAACTCCGCAGGGCGCCTTTAAGTCATAATCAAAACACAAAATACAGGAGAAAAGAGCTGCTGTTCAGAACTTCCTGACTCACAGAAGTGGGTTTTGATGTGAAGATACTCTTGAAAGCTCAACGTAAACACTACCTGCACAGTAAGTCACATTTCAGAGATGTTACTTTTTCCATTTTCAGCTCATATTCAAAAGGTGTGAACGTGCTGCCAACACAGACAGGAAGTATTTAACCCTGTCAAAGTAAAAGTTGACAAATTTCACCACTGTTTGAGACAAGAGTGAAAACTTTTTAGCCACAAGCCCAAAAAGTTCAGAGGAGCGAAACTTACGTTGATGTCCAGACTGCAGAGACTGAGGGAGTCTGCATCTCTGCTGGCCTGCTTCCTCTTCTTCTGCAAAACACAGAACACAGCAAACGTTACTTTAGACGTACTTTAACAAGCGTCGATCAACAAACGTGCTCTGACTCATCAGACTTTAACAGCTGAGTGAAAAGATGTTTTGATTTCACACTGAATCAAACTACTCAAACATGCCGTGAAAGTGACAGTTAACACCAAACCTGCAGCTCGAAGCAGCTGTTAGCTCTTTGCCTCGGTGTACTCGAGCAGTCTTCGAGTACCACTTCAGTAATACTTGAGTATACTTTAAGCGTGAACAGTTGCTGACTTGGCACAACTTTTTACAAACTTTAAGTGTGCTGAAGTACACCAGTGAAAACAGGATTCAGGTACAATTGTATCATATCATCACTGTGTCGGAAAAACATACTTTAATATTCTTAAAATTAATTAACATGAAATTAAAGTACACTTTCATTAAGCACGCTATGTATTGCAAAGGACTTGAAAACAACTATATTTTTCATAAGTACACTTTATTACTATTAAAAGTATTTGTAATTTAGCACACTTTTTAAAAGTACACAAAAGTACAATTTCTAACTGGGTTTGAACTGGGTTTGAACTGGGTTTGCAGAACTGACAGCCTCAACTTTCTAAGGCTACCTGCTCTGCTCAGTTTGATGCAAAGTTTATTTCACAAAAATATTACCAAAGCAAAAAAGAAAAATTTCCTGAAACCAGCCGTCAAAAATATAACAAGCTGAGCAGCATCAGTAAAACGAACAGAAAACACTGACTGTACTGTGAAGCAAAGCAGTCCATCAGTAATGTAAGAGGGGGTCATGTGACAGTCCGGGTGATATTAGATTGGATAATATTAGTCTGAGCGGGTGATGAGACGGACTCAGAGGACGATGCTGGACAGCCACCTGCATCTTTCTGACACCTGTCGAAGTTACTGTGCTGAATGATGCAGAAACTCTGATGAAGAAACAGTTTTTATTATGTTTGGACTCCAGCAGTTCAAATGTTAGTTCTGTATTAGTATCAGAGTTCCACTAACAACACGGTCATCAGGTGACCTCTGTGGTCAGTGTCCATGTGGTGGGAAGCTGCACAGGTGCACTTACACTTAACACAAAAACACATATACAGTTCCTGTGTGCTGCCGTGACGACAAAAACAGGAAGAAAACACACAAGCACCTGATGAACTGGGTCACTGAGGGCAAAGAGCTGTACGTGGGAGAGGAGGAGGAGGAGGCGGAGGAGAGGAGAGGAGGAAAGAAAGGCAAGAGGAGAAAGGGAGGTGGGAGGAAAGAGATTAGGGTGACGACAGGCAAGGAGAGGAAGACAAGAGGAAAGAGAAAGGAAAGAAGAGGAGAACAGAAGACAGGAGAAAAAAAGAGAGACGAGATGAGAGAAAAGAAGGAGGTAGAAGGAGGGAATGAGAGGAAGGACGGCAGAAAGGAGAGGAGAAAGGAGACAACACAGAGGAATGAAAGGAAAGAAAGAGTGAGAGGAGGTGGAAGGAGATGCATGGAGGAGGAGAGAAGGAAAGAGGGGAGAGGAGAGGAAAAGACCAAAGGAAGAAAGGGGAGGTTCAAAGAGATGAGAGGAGGACACGAGGAGGAGGAGGAGGATGTTGGGATCAGTGTAGCGGACTGTAACAATAGCAGGAAGTCTGGTGTTTGTTCAGTATTGTGTTAAGACTTTGTTGTTGGCCGGACATTATATAACCTGGCAGACTTTACCTTTAACTCACTGTCGCTATAGAAACCAAAGACAAGGACATCCACCGGTCCATATAAGGTCGTCCTGTAAACATCACAGCGACCAATGAACAGTCAGCTGGAAGGTGACGATCTGACAGGACCTCCATGTCACAAAATAAGCTTATTTGAGTTAAACGAGGAAATCGATATCAATCTCATGTCTGTATGTTAAAAATGAAGCTACAGCCAGCACACTGTTAGCTTAGCTTAGCATAAAGACTGGGAGCAGGGGGAAACAGTTAGCCTGGCTCTGCCCAGTGCCTGTAAATTTAAATCCATAACAAAACCAAGTGTGGTGTTTTACACGTGGTTTAAAGTTCAGACTGCAAACTTCTGATTTCTGTCATCAGGACACGCAGACGGAAAATGTAATGACCCGTAGTTAACGAAAAGATCATGTCACATTCACAGCATCTCTGAAGCAGTGCAGGTACAGAGCGGAAAGAGAGAGAGGACGACAGGCCGCAGAGAGCCACAGGCTGGAATCGAGCCCACACTGCTAACCACGCAGCCTTAGCACGTGGAGTGCACGCTCTAACAGGTGAGCTACCTGGAGACCCCATCCAACAGTAATTTAAAGATATGCCAGCACACCCTTCCTGCAGGCTCGCGCTGCGAACGGCAGTCAATGAACAACATCCACATGAAGGAAAGTGTGACCCAACACCCAACATGCAGAAATTACATAAAGCTGCATTATGAAATGTCCCTTCGACTGGAACTCGAGGACGCAGAGACGGCAGGTGGGACAGACTGTGCTGTAGGTCATGTCTTCACACTGTCAGCACTGAGCGTGGTATCAATAAAACACAAAGCAACAAACAGCGTTTATGAAGAGGAAGGAGGCGGCGGCTGTCCGGGGTCTCGTCTGTCTGACCGACCTGTAACATGTGAAAGCTCAGAGACTCACCCGATAGTAAACAAACAGACAGCAGCCCATCATCTGCTCCTCAAACGCTGCGCAAGTGTCAATTAACTCTCTCTGCAAACAGGCATGCGCTGCTCCTCTTCCTCCTCTTCTTCTTCTCCTCCAGGTCACTTTGTTTTCACTCCAAAGTCACATCAGCTGTCCTTTCTTTTCTCTTACTCTCCTCCTTCCAGTCACCTCCTTCACAGTCACATTGCTGTTCTCCTTTCTCCTTTCTTGGTCTTTCCTCGTCTCACACTCTGCTCACCTCCTCTTCTTCTCTTCCTCCTCCAGTTTGTCACCACTTCTCACTTTTCTCCTCCTCAGTCAGAATTTTAAATGCTCTTTTCTCTCCCGTTTCCCTACTCCTTCTCGTCTCCTCCTGTTTTCTACCTTCTTCTGTCCCCTGCCCTCCTCTCGTCTCCTCCTCCGCCCCCTCAGTCACAGACTAAACCTCCTCAGCAGCTCCTCTCTCCTCCTCAGCTTCACCACCTCTGTGAGTGGATCTGCAGACCCTCAGGAACAGGAACACCTCACAATGTGTCTGTGTGTGTGTGTGTGTGTGTGTGTGTGTGTGTGTGTGTGTGTGTGTGTGTGTGTGTGTGTGTGTGTGTCCACTCAGTTCCCACTGGACAAACAGGAAGTGACGGTCGTCAGGGGAAACAGGCCGTCTATAATTAGGAGCTCCAGGAGACATGGAGACACCAGCAGAAGAGACACAATAAAACACTGTAAAAATAGTTAGAAGTAAAAGTCCTGCGTTGAAAACATTACTGAAGTAAAAGTACGCAAGTATAATTGGGAAAATACACTTAAAGTATTAAAAGTAAAAATGCAGAGAAACTCCCCCTGTGACTGTGAGTACTGACTTCTGATGATGACATGAGATGATTATTCCTCATGTAAAAGCAGGACTTTACTGTTGTAGCTGGCTGTTGGTGGAGCTCATTTTGAACTGATCTGTTCTGCAACTCATGATTATTCTTCATGCTTTGAGCACAAAAACCTGAAATTGCAAACTAAGAAGTGACTAAAGCTGTCAGATAAACAGAAGAGTAAAAAGAACTATGTTTCCCCTGATTTGTAGAATAGCAGTATGAAGTGGCATGAAAATAAAGGTTTCAAGTACAAGTACCTCAAATTTGCACTTGAGTACTCACTATATACGCCATACAGACAAATATATGTAATCATTACTGGATGTTCTGCCATAAGAATTTGTAGATATCCACGTTCTCAACAGGACGAACTGTAATAACTTTGATGAGTTCCCACCATCAGCATGTCGACGTTCATCAGCCTCAGCCGATCGTTAGCATTAGCATGCTAACACGTTGCCTTGGTAAATATTGTCTGCTGAACATCAGCGTGTTACACTGTCACTGTGAGCATGTTAGCATGCTGGTGTTAGCATTTAGCTCAGAGCAGGGCTGTGCGTCAG